>NC_142942.1:43809439-43866939 GCF_046866305.1 Octopus bimaculoides
ATATATATATATTCTGTTATTCTTTTGCGTGTTCCAGCCATATTGCTGCGGTCATGGCAAAGCACCCCTATGCCTTTGTACCCTTTCCAGAGCGCTCTTATGTAGTTGATTTCTTCTGGGCGTTGGGATTTCATATGATTGTTCTTGCATGTGATTTGTTTCCTCGTTGTTGGTTTGTTTACCCTCTTTCGAATTTCATGCCGGGACATTGGCTCATTCGATATCGTGCTTATCCTCATCCACATTATGTAGCTTTCTCAATTCTTGTAACAGAGCATTGAAAAGCTATAAGATTTTGGAACCTAAGATGTTGTAGGACTTGACCCTCACTTTAGATGGATGGGCGGGACACAAATGCCTGTACGTGACGCCACTGGCATTCGCTGCAGGCATTTGTATAACTTCGAGTACTGGAGTTTGATGCTAGTACATCCATGAGTTTTCACATATAGGTTATGATATATCTTTTACGTCTTTACACCCCTGATTTAATAGAACAACGGCAATGAATGCTTTTCTATTAATACTGACACTAAGCGATTTATAGAATCTGTCTGCTAATGCCGAGAGTTCATTGTGACCATTTCTATATAGATTTTAATGATAAATAATATGAAACCACAAAACTCTGCTGCAAATGTAGTTTTAAATTATCATACAGAATATGCAATTTTTATTTACATTTCATCGTTTTCACCCTCTGGACTACATAGATATATTCTGCGATAGAAATGTATTTACAGAAAAAATATTGGTATCTACATTTGATTTTTCGTATGTTAAATAATTTCTTTTCCACACCGTAAATTTCACAAACACCTGTTACAGGGTCTCCACATTGCAGCTTTTCATTTATCTCTAGTTACATTTTAACATTCATGTTCTCATTCATTTACGAATTTCACTATCACTTCATGATGTTTAAATTCTAAAGATAGAATATTTTTTTAAGCAAAGAAACATTTCAGTATTTACTGAGATAATGTATATGCAGCAGATGCCACGATATATTGGTGATAATCAAGATCCGGGTTTCGATACCAAATGTGATGCTGTCCTGTCCCCAATAGCTTTCACACACACACACACACACACACACACACACAATATCCTTCCAATGTAAAAACCCTTGATCGAGTGCTTAACTATTGCTATAAGTGTTAACTCTTATGTTGTCACTCGACATGCTTAGCTATATCAGGAAAATCTCTTTGGAAACTGAACAATCGTCAAAAAGGTTTTCCTTTCTCTTTCTTTTTCTCTTCACATATTTGTGTGTATTGAAACATGTATGGACAGACATACAAATATACCTACATACACACACACACACACACACACACACACGCTCACACACACACTCATATATATGCATATATAGATGTATACACAAATATATATATCGCTAGATACACATTTATATACATATATATATATATATATATATATATATATATATATATATATATATATATATATATATATATATATATATATATATATATGTCTGTATGTATGTATATGTATATATCTATGAAAAAACATTTGAATGAGAAAAACCTGTTGGAAGGAAATTTTTTCAAGACGTCAATTTTAATCTGCAGATTGAAACTATATTACATGAAATGATTTTTTATCTCATAAATATGATTTTCAAATATTTTCATTGAATCAACAAATTTTTCAAATCTAAGGAAAATTTATTTCTCTGAATTTTAGTTGAATGTATTGACCTTTTTGCCGAACTGCTGTGTTACAGAGACGGTAATAAAACAGCACCGATTGTCAAGTAGTGATGATAGATAAACATAGCCACAAAGGAACGAGCGTGCATGCACATACACACAAACATACTCATCTATACGACAGGTTCTTGTCTACCAAAGCCAATCACAAGGTAATGGGCGGCTCGTAGCTATAGTAGAAAACACTTGTCCAAGGTGCCACGCAGTGAGACTGAACCCTGAACCATATGGTTGGGAAGCAAGCTTCTTACTACACAGCCACGCCTGCGCCTATATATACACATATATCCATATAACAATTAAAGCTATATACTTTTGCTTCATACTGATGTAAGTAAACGACTTCTGTGTAGAAGCCAGGCGAATCTGTATATGTTTGTTTTGAACATATGATACCGTTGAGGATTGCAAATACAACTTTATTCTCTTATGTTTATACTTTTTGTATATCTTTTTGTATATCTTCGTGGTAAAAAACAATTTGCTTTTGTTTTTGTTTCTAGATTTTGAACGCCTTCTCCGCGTGTAACTGCGTCAATGACCGTAGATCTGCGATTCTACTGATTCGTTACTTTATTCCCGTTATTCTGTTAATTGGTTTATTTTGATGTGAAATGATTGTTTATTACACACGCACGCGCATGCACTCAGGTAATATCTAACGTTACACAACCGCGTACACATATATATGCGTATGCATATATAGATGTATATACTAATAACATGTAAACATTAACTACTTGAAAATATAATTACATAAGTAGTACATGCTTACAAATAGCATGCTATTTCATTCAACACATATGTATGTGTGTGTGTATGTGTTTGTGTGTTTGTATGTGCGTTTGTTTGTGTGCGTGCGTGCGTGTGCGCGTGCTTGCATTAATGTAGTGCGTATATATATATATATATATATATGTGTGTGTGTGTGTGTTTGTGTGTGTGTGTGTATATGTAAGTGTGTATGTATATAGGTATGTATGTATGTATACACCTACATAGATACACACTTTCACGCACCCACAAGCACATTCATTACACACACCTTCGCATCCACACGCAGGTAAGAATTAAATAATTATGTCATTTTGAATTCTATAACCAAATGCGTAGAAGCTGCAAGCTGTTTCATTCTGAATGGGAAGATTCAAAGCTTTGAAATGAAAACGTATAATTTTCTGCAAATAAGCAATAGTTCAGTGAGAGGCAGATTGAGAGATTGAAAGAGGGAGAGAGAGATAGGAGGGAGAGATGGAGAGAGAGACAATGACAGAGAGGTGGAAGGAGGGAATTGTGTTTTGAGAATATAGACGAAGCGAATCTGTGTAGAAGAATAGGTATCAAACCATTTTTTCGGGTGTTTAAAGTAATGTAAAATCTTGCTGGAAGAGCGAATTTGTAAAATGAAGTTTAGCAATGAAATAAACAGAAATAAAAATGCGTTGCCATTGAGATAGTGGATTGGAAAATCACAAAATATTATTGAAGAAAATGATTTGTGTCGTCGCTTACAATCTTGTAGGGGTCATGTTAAAATATTTAGTAACTCATAAATGTATTATAGGGGTTCAAGAAGTACCTAAGTCATGGGTGTGAGTTAAATATACTCAAATGTCCTTTAAAGAAGTTTAAAACATATAGAATTATTTAAAGTTCGTAAAACATGAGTCGATGAGATAAAGGATATGTCCTGGTCTGGCAAAATTTCTAGTCTTTAATAATTGATTCGAACTTTGGTACAAATCCAGCAAATTTAAGGGGCAAGTTAGACGATTACGTCCAGTATTTCATTTTGAATCTATTTTTATCGACCCTGAAAGGATGAAACGCAGAGGCAACCTTGGCAGAATTTGAACTGAGAACGTAAACAACAGGATGTAATACCACCAATCATTATTGTCTGAAGCTGTAGCTATTCTACCAACCGATCGCCTTACTAGAATTTTAGCTAACAACTAAATTAAATAACAATAAACAAGGTAAATACGATGCATTTGAATTTCTAACTTGACAAACCGTACCATTGAGAAGATGTATATTTACACTGGTCAACAAAATGAAACTTTCTTTTATTATCAGAGTTGCTGATTAACTTTATGAAAAAAAAAGATTATGAAAACATAAAATTACAAAATGAATGCAAATAGTTATAAAACAGAAGTCAGAATTTAGCTGTATAAGACGTTTACGTGTAGCGATACAGCTGATGGGAATTATATCAGAAAAAAATTGTGCTTGATTACATTTTTGAAATCTGCGGATACAACTACATATAAAACACCATATAATATCCCTGATGATAATTGACTGCTTACCAGTGTTATACTTCAGATTTGTGGGAGTCGATGGAGAATTCATAAAAGAAAATATAAGCATCTTAAAAGCGTTCCATGAATACTAAAAGGAATAATAAAATAAAAATGCGACGAAGAAAAAAATGAATCTTTTAAATTGAAAAGTATTCAACTTACACTGTTGGTTATATAAAGGTAAAAATGTACGTACAAATATAATGAAATGGAGGAAAATTAATGGGTAAAATAATGGCTAAACTGAGTTAAGAAATATATGATATGCAACGCCTCATACTGAAATAGAAAATGAAAATAACACAGTTATAATGGAAGTGGAGTTATACTTATTGATTTACAAGAAAGAAATGAATGACATTAAATTTAAGTTGACAAATCGTCTTTTATAGGTATCCAGATGAAGATCATGATTCACAGCAAGCGACCTCCCTTTGTCTAGTGGTCAGTTTGACAGCTTTCTTCAGTTACTTCTTTGTTTAGTTAAATTTAACAATGCGGTAGCAGATCGGGTGGAAAATTGGAGAAACACATTTATATCTCTTTACAAATTTATCTTTTGAAGAAAAATATTCTTTCATAGTGTCTATTATACGTTAAACATAGCAATGAATTTTTCCAACTACAGCTTTTTCCAAATGTCCTGAAGAAGAGTTCTTCAACCCGAAATAAAGAAATACAATGTAAAACTGTATCTTTGTTTTGTTTTCTTTTCCTTTTGTAGTTTCCTTTGTCCATTCTCGGCCTAACACAACAACCTTCTTTAAGATTTCGACCTTACAGAACAACCTTCTTCAAAGTTATACTACTGAATGCTTCACCCAAACTACCTCATTTTCACACACACATACACACACACGCACACAAACACACGCAAACACATACACACACATACCCACACATATCCTTCAAGTTCGTTTAGGGAAGTGTTTTGAGTATGTATATAATGCTCCTATTATCCAGACTGAAGCCTAAGGATGCCAACTGGCGATACCAGTTCTTAGGGGTTGCACTGGGCTGTGCCGATACAATTTATGATAAATATAGTAATAATAATAAGCCTTGGATGGAATATATGAATATTTTAATGCATCGCTACGCGCGTTTCCTCAAATCACATGCTTCTTACGATCATAGTTTGTGTTCCTGGGTGATTACAGTGAAGGACTGCAGGAATCCAGTCTGTAATCCTAGGAACACGGACTATGTTCCTAAAAAACCTGTGAACGAAAATAGAGTGGACGGTTAACAAATGAAGTTAATTATAGTAAAGTAGAGATAATTCCCTCTGGTTGTTTTCTATTTAATTGATACAGTTTTCTAGAACTGAAGAAGTTCTTTGGGATTATTTGTAATTACTAATCTTCGAGTTTTAGTAAGGATTATTATAAATAATTAAGGCAATGTAACATAATATTATTTTCTATGTGACAAGAGATGATGAATGATTTCAAATATATTATGTTGCCATTTATCCATAGAAAAATAGCGTATTCTTATAACATAGATTTTTTAATAGTATGAAAGAATGAAAGGGATATTTCTCATTTCGTCAAGGTTTTCTTAAATATTTTTCTTAAATATTGTTCCGTTATATTTTTTTTTTTAAATAATGTGCTAATGTATATTTAGATTAAAATAATAAATATTATACAAATATATTTTATGAACGTTATATTAGTTTATTTTTCATATTTTATTTTTTAAATCTTTATCTTTGTTGTTTTTGATTATTGACGATCATGCTTCAACACATAAATATATTTAAATTCAATCTTTTCTTGGATCTGTAAATCATCCTATATCTGTAAATTCTCCTATATCCTGATAAGATTCTTGCCTACAAACAATGGATTTTTATAATTTCATTATGTATGTAATGTTCATTATTAATTATATTATATTATATTATATTATATTATATTAATATAAGAGTATAATATAATATAATATTATGTTGATAAATTTAAATTTTTGAATTGACAATTGTATATGTCCGTTTTCTCTTTATTTATACATAAAAAGATACTCACATCAAAACACGTACACATATATAGATAGATTGATCTATTAACAGAGGCATGCTTGTGTGTAGGAGATTATATGTATGTGAGTTTGTGTATATGTGAGCTTGAATATGTACACTATCTACATATATACTTAAGCACTTATCACACACACACATACACATATATATATACCCTCGTATACATGTGTACATATATATATTTATAATCATATCATATACTTCCATCGATTGATGGAAACCACGGTATTTGAATACCCTGTTCCTCTGGATTTATGTGCATTGCTCGTGGGAGGATACCGAGATGAAATACGATTCAGAAATTACGGCCACATATAGACAGCTTTTATTTGCGGTTCCATTTGACCATATTATTGAAATGCCGATATTTCCTTTCTGTTTCTTGATTCTGACCCACTTGTTATGATTTTGTGCCTTCATTGATGAAGTCGGACAAAAGATCAATCGAGCTCAATTGTTGCCAAAAACTGTGGCAATGCTCATGAATTTTAAAAATCATTATAACAGTTTCTCTCTATCCGCCAATCTAATATTGGTGATTTTTGTAAGTTTTCTGTCTTTACATTTGTACCAGTCTTTTTGAGGCATGTTGGTAGTTGAGTGCTGATACTTTCAAGAACCCTCAATTACTACTGATAACACGTCAATTCTCTTCATCGCCCACAACTTGCGTATTTCCCATTTCAACATGTTATAGATGTTCAGATTTTTTCTTCTTTCTCTTTGAGCCTCTTGTCACGGGGACATGCTATGTCTAATTCTATGATCGCATTTTGTAAGAAGAATTTTCAAATACTTCATTTACGGGATTCGATCCCAGTGCTTAGAGAGTCGCAATTAAATACTGCAATTCTTTTTTGCTGGTTGTGTCTCTGTATTAAATCACATTTTATATAATTACACGACATCACACTTTTCCATAAATTTTAATGCTTGTACACAATCACTAATATTAATATACAACAATATATCCCTAATCCAGTACATAATCGTTAACGTGTATTACTTGATATTTTTATTATTATTGTTATCATTATTCTTATTATTATTATTATTATTATTATTATTATTATTATTATTATTATTATCATTATTATTATTATCATCATCATCATCATCGTCATCATCATCACCATCATCTTCATCATGATCATGATCATCATCATCATCATTATCATCATCACCATCGTCATCATCATCATCATTATTATTATCATCGTCATTATCATCATTATCATCATCATCATCATCATCATCATCATCATTATTATTATTATTATTATTATTATTATTATTATTATTATTATGATTGTTATTATTATTATTATTATTATTATGATTGTTATTATTATTGTTATTATTGTTATTATTATTATTATTAGTATCATTATTATTGTTAATATTATTATTAGTGTTATTATTATTATTATTATTATTATTATTATTATTATTATTATTATTATTATTATTATAGTATTCTGATCTTGTATTGAATATCTTACCGAATGATTTTTTTTTTGTTCTACCATATCAATTTTTTTCATTCCTTTCTTCTTCTTTTCATTTCCGCTTTATTATATTTCAACATTACAACCATATTACTAGCAGAAAATAACTAAAGTATTCCTTTTATCTCCATGTTTGAATATGCAGCACTTTTCTCTCTTTACAAAAAAACATTTAAAAAAAAACAAAACAAAGTATATTATTATAGAAGTTATTTTCTATACAGATATTTAAAAAAAATATAACGTCCTATAACGTATTGAATGAAGCACCTTGTTTGTGAAAGTAGATCGATGCTTCAGTTCTTTAATTTGTATAGATTCCTGCTGGGTACAGGGATTTTAGGATATGTCCTTTGTGAATATAACTTATGATCTATATTTCTTTCTCCAAGGAAACGGTTTCTCTTATATGCCATTAACAAAGAAACGAGTGCTGCAAACTCAGATTTCCCCATTTGTTAGAAATATCACATGACCCATAGTTAATATAATTTTGGCTGTGCTATATAATCATGGTGCCCCGATACTGAACTAAATATATATATTTTCAACCAAAATCATACTATCGGCATAAATGGAACATATGGAAATGAGATGGAGGCGGGAAAAATCATTTCTTATCAATTCTCTGTGCTCTTCATGCCTTTATGAAGTTACAGAATGCTTTCAATTATTGCCTCACAAACACCCACTCTACCCCTACTCTCACATAAATATGCTTTATATATATATATATATATATATATATATATATATACATATATACATATAAATACATATATATATATATATATATATATATATATATATACATGCATACATATATACATACCTATATATATATTTATGTGTATATATATATATGTATATCTATCTATCTATCTATCTATCTATCTATCTATCTATCTATCTATCTATCTATATATATATATATATATATATATATATTTATATATATAAGGAAAAAGTCAAGGTAGAAAATGCTAAAATAATTTTATCATAAAAAAACATTTTAGTACTGGTTTCAGCCATTGACACTTTTTCAACTCTTAGCATGGCAAACAATTAAATTTGGGAAAAATTAAATGACAAGTTTTTTAAAAGAATATTTGCATATATCTATATATCAAAGAAGGGCACTGTAATGTGCGATACGTGACAAAAGATAGTATTCAGTACCACACTTCACTCCTGTATTGAGTGTAGTATGACACAGGGAATAAATTTTCGAATAGGCGACTAGGCGAAACACTATCTAAATATTAGGAAAAAATATAATAAGCAGAAAACAGGTCTATTATCCAATGCTTTATAGGTCATACACGCGTTTAAACAAAATGACGACATAATTACGTAACGGTTGTATAGATCTTATGCAATCTCGCGCCTCATGTCATCGCCGTCCTCCATAAGCACAAGAGCTGTTAAAAATTTTAATATCTATGCTTTTCCCAATGTGAAAATGATCAGGTATCGTAATACAGATATCGGAGCTATGGCGTACCTCTTACAAATCCAAGATGGATATACCAGAGAGAGAGAGAGAGAGAAAGAGAGAGAGATAGAGAGAGAGAGACAGACAGACAAACAGACAGACAGACAGAGACAGACAGAGATACAAAGAGAAATACGAAAGGAATATAAAACAATGAATAAATAAATTACAGAACACAGAAGTAAAATGGGGAAAGATGAACATGAACGAAACTGATACGGGATCCAGAAGAACCGCTTACATCTAAGACATAAACATACAAGAACTCATATAAATCCACATAGCATATATGTGTATGTATCTGGGTGTATGAATGCTTGTGTGTGTTAATTTGTGTATAAGTCTGTATGTGTGTGTATTTTATGTCCTTTAGGGTTATACCTGTCTTAAAATTAATTGGTTCTTCTAGTCCTTTCATATCAACCAGAATTTACAGGTTTATAATCCGTGCTTAATGACATTATCGCTATCTCTTTCTCTCTCTCTCTTTCTCTCCCTCTCTGGTCATGCATTCTTGGTTTTCAGAGATGTGTCATAGTGCTAACATTACTCATGTGTTGCTTCGTCTGACTCAGCTATATATCGTGCGACAAGCTACATCATTATTGATAACTTGCATTAAAAGAAAATTGCATATATTAGGAGCTTTAACAATTGTTGTTATATTTAATATGGAATACTGATGAAGTGAAGTGGAAGTTTGCATAAGGTTTATACAAAAGTAGCGTAATTATTTCCTCACTTTGGAGAAACGCGTGTACGTCCTATAAAGCATTTTATACCATTAAATCACTAGATGAAATATTTTCGACCTCAGATTACGAAATGTTTTGTTTCGTCGTATTCTGCTTAATTAATGAATTGCTGCTAGCGGTGGCCTGTGAAACACGCTTTTGAAGAATGTGAGCTATGAACGTATATTATGGGGTCATTTCTCTCTTCTATTTGTCTCGTGATAATGTTAAAGAATCCCGGATCTTTTGAATTAAGATATTGTAATTTATTACAATGCCTCTATATGTTGTGAGGTCATTTTCAGTAAAGAGCGAACGACAACATATACAAGATTTTAGTCACTTTAAAACTTGATTTTATAGTCATTTGGCTAATACTTGATATGGTTTCTGAATTGTGAAGAGAATGCACCCATCACAGCGCCGTTGGATGGAATTCTATGTAAAACTGTGTGCTCGTTCGAGTGCATATGTACGTGGACTTGACGACAAATACAGACATATTTGCTTCGGAATAAATAAATAGGAGGTTGTCGCTTCAGGTATTATATTATTTGCGAGAATATATTTAGGCTTATTAAGGTTTCTCGATTAACACTAAGCGGTTTCAGAAGTCTACATACAAATGCAGTTGTACGCGTGTGTGCTACATTTATGTTCTCTCTCTCTCTCTCTCTCTCTCTCTCTCTCTCACACACACACACATACACGCACACACACATACACACACACATACACACACACACACACACACACATACATATATATATATAAATATATATATATATATATATATATATATATATATATATATATATATATATATATATATATATATATATATATATATATAAATAGATAGACAGATATGTTTCTTTAAATCTCCAGAGTTTAAGTTGTAGTTTTCTTTTGGTAAAGATATACATTTAATTGATCATTTATTATATACGTAAATAGAATCTTCTTTTACTGGACAGCAATGTGGTGATCGGTTTCTTTCAAAATATCCTTGTATTCATATCCTTTATAATCGTGAGTTCCCTGTTTTGCTATGTGTTCATCTACATATATTTTCCTTACGAATATTTCTCTGTTAAGCAAAATAAATAAATAAATAAAATGAATATGAAAAAAAAACAACTCCTAGACTTGCAGTTCCCGACAAGCGTTTTGACTCGTTATAGTAAGTATCTAAAGAAAATCTGAGAACAGCGACATGAAAACATCTTTAACACCTGCCTGACGTCGCTAACGACATACCAATAGCCGTGTAAAATATACAAGGTTCTTTTCAGTTGCTGTTTATATATATATATATATATATATATATATATATATATATAAAGTGAAGTGTATTGCCACTTAAGTGTGGCTGACCCCTAGGGGTGGATGTTACTGTTGCTTTAGCCCCAGGAGGACATCTCCAGTTGGCTTATCGACACACTACTGTGTCCTGTTTGTTTTGCCAAGGGAAGTTATCCCTCTCATCGTGATCGTAGCACGAACGGACCCGGGTTTCAGGGTTATTTCCCTTCGTCAGCGTCCGATAGCTACCGACCTTCGATGAGAGATATAAATTCTTGGCAACCTTATGTATATTTTTCCAGTGAAATTCTTCACTGATATCGAAAAAGTGAAAACAAGCAATGTTAATTCTCTAAATGAAGTATTAACAGTAACTGCACGATAAAGTGAAGTGTATTGCCACTTAAGTGTGGCTGACTCCTAGGGGTGGATGTTACTGTTGCTTTAGCCCCTGGGGCTAAAGCAACAGTTACTGTTAATACTTCATTTAGAGAATTAACATATATATATATATATATATATATATATATATATATATATGTGTGTGTGTGTGTGTGTGTGTGTGTGTTGTTTACACACCCGTTTCGTCTTTTGCTTTTTGTAAATACTCACTATATATATCTATACATATATGTATATAATTGTCATGATATAGATAGAAGAAGGAAAATTCTATGCAAAATATTTAGCCAGTTAGGTCTAAGAACCACAATTAGTACCACCGTTGGAGAAGTCGTCTTCCTAGATATTAATATCTTAGCTCAAGAAAATTTAAACCCTCATACAGACAGCAGATAACATTCTAAATACTAGGGATGAAATCTTCTCTCCTTGCATACACAAGCAATATTTCACACTCAAACACTTGCAGCCCTAAAACGTTCCACACTGTCGTACAAAAACACAGTCTACAACAGCGCAAATTGAAATGGTAGCTGCATGAAACCTATTTACCGTCAGCGTGTCTTTACAACCGTTATACTAACCACCGAATAAGGATACATTTATATCAGCAAACGAAGCAGTACCAAGTTCAAATTTAAACCAAATGGCAAAAATAGTAAAGGTTTTCGAAATACGCAAAAACAATAATCAACTCGCCTTTTTATACAATTCATGAGAGCGGCATCTAAATATTTTGTATAGAACTCACGATTTCCTGGAATTCTTCCACTAGTATGTCATTCCTATCTATTCTGGTTCTGCTCTCCGTTTCATTACCCCTTTCTTTCTTCCTTTCTTTCTTGCTTTCTTTCTTTCTTTCTGCTTCGTCGATTTCTTTTTCCTTGCTTCTTCGTTTTCCTTCTTCTTTCCCCATTTTTATTTCGATAGAATTTGTGATTTTTTAAATAATATTTCAATAAATGATTTTAAACGAGCTTAGGAAACGAGCTTAGGAAATCAGTAACTATAGTTACCACTAAAGAAACGGAAACTCAAAGACTTAATTCAATGGTAATAACAAACCGACTATGTTGATTTTATTGACTCTTTCCTTACAAACTCTAGTTTTTAAGGAAACATTCAGCATAGTCAACATCATCTTTTGTTGTTACGGATAAATTCTTTTTAATTGTGGATTTGTACGTTTAAACGATCGATTTTCTCTATTTATCTACACGTACTCTCACAACACATCCTTAACTAAAACATACATACACCTGCATACATGCATATACTTACATATATATATATATATGTGTGTGTTTGTGTGTGTGTGCTCATGTGTGTGTGTGTGTATGTGCGTGTGTGTACTTATTTATATATTTATTTATATATACAAACATACACACACACACACACATATATATATATGTGTGTGTTTGTGTATATATACATATATATATATGTATATATACATATATATATATATATATATATATATATATATATATATATATATATATATATATATATAAATTCAATAATAGGACGAATTCTTTTACAAGAATTTATCAAGTAGCTAGCGTGAAAAAAACCTCACAAGGGAAAAAATCCATCATTTACTCCCGAAATATATATATATAAATATATAAATATATATATATATATATATATATATATATATATATATATATATATATATATATATATATATATATATATATATATATATATATATATATATATATATATATATATATATATATATATATATATATATATATATAATTGTTAAACAGGACGTTAAACATTACGGCAAGGCAAACATTTCGAGTCATATACAATATTATTACAGGAAGAAATTCAAAATCTTACAGCTGTTTCTGGCATATCCTCGAGTATGGGATATTGCGTCATCAGAGACAAATTGGGGAAACATATGGAAAATAAGATGATAACATAGAGGAAGGGAGTAACAGAATAAGGAGATGGAAAGAGAGAGGAAAAAAGATGCATGAAAGTTCATAGTTCAACTTTCCAAAGTTATAGAACCCAAAGCATGAGTCCTTAGGTGCAATCCGGCTTATATCCATAAGCGTAAGTCCTTACGTACAATCCTGCGTATATACATGTGGGCTAAAGTCCTTATATAGTAGACATCCCAAGAAAAAGACGCGAACATATCAACGGTCAATAACAGGATGGTACAAGAGGTGGTTGCTAATCGGTAAAAGTAGAGCAAAGAAAAGAAATAGAAAGAGGGGTAGATAGAGTGAGGTAGGAGGGGATTTTAAGGATTGGCTTATGATGAAGTAATGTTTATATGTGTATGGTGTCTAACAATTGTGTATAAGGTAGCCCAGAAGATAATAGAGAGAATGAGGAGGTAGAGGAAGATAGGGTACAAAAATAAGGTAAAAAATAGAGCGAAATGAAAAGAATTTAAGAAGAGGAGTAGATTAGCAACCACCTCTTGTACCATCCTGTTATTGACCGTTGATAGGTAATTTCAAAGTCTAAAGTACAAAGGAAGTGCAGAACGAGAAATTGCATAAAAGATATTTGATTTAACCATGTTACGTTCGCTTTCTTAACATAATGTGATGATGTGTCATATAATGCAAATTATACAAGCCAAATTACGCAATCACCTTTACCTTTCAAATCACCGGAGAATTGTATTTATAAAAACATGTTGTCTAAGTGAAACTGTGACAGTTGTCAACATTTTGTGGAAGATGCGTGACACTCCGTGTGTATGCGTGTTTGTGTGCTCATCTGTTGTATGTGTGTGTGTTTTTGTGAGTGATTTATGTGTCTATACATGTATATATATATATATATATATATATATACAAGCTTACATAGCGTACACGCATCCACAGGCAATAATAAACACTCAGAAGTGTACCACACACACACACAGAAAAAAATATATACATACAGGCATACACATATAAACATACACTTTCATTAATCATATGAATAAATGTTTCGTTCCGAATCCGAAATATTGCTTTTAAGTAAAGCGATAAGCAGAGAGCTTAATAAAAGATAGAAGGATTAGATGAATTACATAATGGTATATGTCTACAGCCAAAATGAAGAATAACTTAAAAATGAAATGAAGCTGTATACCGAAATCAATCCATACTGTATTCTATGTCTTCTTCAGGTACCATCATGTCTCTAGCACTAAATGTTATTCAATCAATTTTGAAACGTACATTCCGATATTTCTCTCGGGAAGACCATATTCGCGAGAAAAAAATCCTTGTTCATGTATAGACAGACAGAGACACCCCCCCCCCCCCGCACACGCGCACACATGTATACTCGCATATATATACATACATATATATATATATATATATATATATATATATATATATATATATATATATATATATATATATATATATACATATATATATATATATATATATATATATATATATATATATATATATATATATATATATATATATATATATATATATACATATATATATAAATGCACAAACACATATATTTGCTTATGTTTATTTATGTGTTTATACACGTATTCAAATTGACACTTATAGCCGCCAAACACATGTACACAATTTTTTTTTTCCTATTTACTTATATAAAAGCAAATTATGGTCTCCCAGCATAGCCGCAGTCTAATGGCTGAAACACGTAAAAGATAAAAGATAAAATGTATGCATGTATACATGTATGTATACATGCAATGCACGCATACACAACATCCGTTGTAAAGATCAGTCTATCAAATAACGTACTAAACTGAAATCAAAACAGCGGTAAGAGCAATGTGTAATTTAGAGTAAACTATGTATGTTACTGATAACAAATACTTACTTTTTCAATTAGCGTAATGTGTTACTAATCGTCTCATCCAGAAAGCTGCGCTCTCCCGAGATTAAAAGAGCTATTTCCAGCTTTGTTGTCTGCAGTGCAGACTCAACCTGGATAGTTTATTGAATATCAAGAATAATTCCCTTTCAGTCCTTACTTCCTGCAACTTCATTCATTTATCTTCATTTCCCTTCATATTTTAATTGGTTTCTTACAGTAAATATTAACATTTCTAACAATTTAATCTTAATTCTCCCGTAATTTTTTTTTTATTCATTTTAAATTTCACTACGCCATCGTAGCACCAATTTTCTAAGTATTCTTTTGAAGCCCATCATCACGTTTTAACATATATCATCTCTTCATTGTTGGCGCTCCGTCGCTTACGACGTCGAGGGTTCCAGTTGATCTGATCAACAGAACAGCCTGCTCGTGAAATTAACGTGCAAGTGGCTGAGCACTCCACAGACACGTGTACCCTTAACGTAGTTCTCGGGGATATTCAGCGTGACACAGTGTGACAAGGCTGACCCTTTGAATTACAGGCACAACAGAAACAGAAAGTAAGAGTGAGAGAAAGTTGTGGTGAAAGAGTACAGCAGGGTTCACCACCATCCCCTGCCGGAGCCTTGTGGAGCTTTAGGTGTTTTCGCTCAATAAACACTCACAACGCCCAGTCTGGGAATCGAAACCGCGATCCTATGACCGCGAGTCTGCTGCCCTAACCACTGGGCCATTGCGCCTACCATCTCTTCATATTCTTTTACTTAGTTCATTAAATTTCAGTTGCCCCATCATTTTAATCTAATTTTTATTTACATCTTTTGTTTTTCCAATTTTTCTTTTGTATTACATATCATACCCTCGTTACACCCTTTCAAAGACGACATCTTCCACACTAACTGACTCCTTTCATTTCTTTATTATTTTATCTTCATATTTCGTTAAATTTCATATTTTCAACTGTCTTCACATTTTTTACTAATTACTTTTGCTTCATTTTAGATCACAATCTAGGTGCCCAGTTGCCTGATATTACCGCCTCATTTTTCACTTCCATTCCTTCTTACTATGTAACTATGACTGCAGCAATCAAATTTAATCAACGATAACAGTCACTAGACAATATAACCCTAGGCTTTTATTAACCCGATTTGATTTTATACTTTCTTATGATCTAAAATGTTTTCACAAATGATGATTCTTATATTTTATCTTCAAGTTTATCTCACCCCAACTCCTTTACTTTTGAATATTTTTCTTTCCATATCAGCCGGTTTCAGACGTTTTCAGATCTAGCTTAGCTCCTCATTAAAGATTTATGAAGTTATTGTTACCTCACGTTTATTATCATGTCAGCGTCTTCTCTTTTAAACTTTTAGATTAAGAAGCCAATTAATTATTATTTCTTATCATTAAGTGTCTATCCATATTCGAAGGAGGTCCAACAAAATTCTCATTCATTCATTCATTCATTCATTCATTCATTCATTCATGAGAGAGAGAGAGAGAGAGAGAAAAGCAAAATGATTAAGACTAATACAGACGGAAAGAGTGGCGAGACAAATCAATATGGGAAAAGGCGAGCACGCTCCCAAATGCGCATATATATATATATATATATATATATATATATATATATATGTTTGTATGTATGTATACACACACATGCATATACTCACACACACACACACGCACACATACACACACACTCTCTGTCTCACTGTCTCTCTCTCTCTTACACACACACATGAAATCGTCTGCGGAAATTTGTCAGGGCGATACTGAGTCAGAATATAGATTCAGCTTATAGCTCACATGTTGTGATAAGATATGTGAAAATAAACAAATGATATTTTTTAAATGTTGTATGATATTGTTGGAGATTGTATATGCGACGAGATGGATTACGAGAGATCACAAAGTGTAAGAAAGAATAACGGAAGAATTTCAAAGAAAAAGAAAATCTGCATTATGGAAGCTAAGAAAATGATAGAGCGGCGATTGTATTTTATGGATACGAGATGGTTTTAATGGTGGAATGGAGGGAAAACAAATAATCCTTACTAAGAATGGTACAAGACCTGAAATTCTTTGCGAGATGATAGGTCGATTACATCGACTTTCCCAGTGTTTCACTGGTGCTTAATTTATCGACGCCTGAAGGCTGAAAAGCACTTTCAACCTCAACGGAATTTGAACTCAACGTAGCGACAGGCGAAATAAAGCTAAGCATTTCGCCTGGCACGCTAATGATCCTGCCTGCTCGCTGCCTTACGAAAAACAAATAACCCATTCTACTATGGACACACGGCCTGAAATTTTGAGGGAGGGGGCCCAGTCGATTACATCGATTCCTAGTGTTTCACTGGTGCTTAATTTATAGACCCCGGAAGGATAAAAAGCAGAGTCGACCGCAACGGAATTTGAACTCAGAACGTAGCGACAGACGAAATAACGCTAGGCATTTCGTCTGGCGTGCTAACGCTAGGCATTTCGTCTGGCGTGCTAACGCTAGGCATTTCGTCTGGCGTGCTAACGATCCTGTCATCTTGCCGCCTTAGGCAAAACAAATAATGAAATGCAGAAAAGAACATAATTGGGGGAAGTTAAATAAGCTCTTAATTAAAATATTATATTAATATAACATTGTTTTAAACTATAGAAACATATCGAAATGACATATTTTCTATACAAAACAGGGAGAGGGCCAGTCGATTAGATCAACCCCAGTACGCAACTGATCCTTAATTTATCGACCTCGGAAGGATGAAAGGCAATGTCGACTTCAGCGGAATTTGAACTCAGAGAGTAAAGACAGACGAAATACTACTAAGCATTTCGCCCGGCGTGCTAACGTTTCTACCAGCTCTCCGCCTTATACACAGATACATACATATATACAAATACATATTTGCATATATATATATGTTTGTGTGTGTATGTGTGTGTGTGTGTGTGCGTGTTTATATTATATTCATCTATATGGGTGTGTGCTAATATATCTGTATTTAATTGTCTGTGTATACATATATATGTGTTTGTTCAGTCGTTGTTTTCAGCTTTGTTTATGAAACACAATTAAGACAACTGCAACGAAAAATATTGAGTTTTGCACTAAATCATCAAATGAATGAATAAATAAAATATTAACGATAATTTGTATGCTTATGTATGTTTTCATGAAAACCAACATCTCTATGATATTGATTATTGTGTAAGTTAAGGAATTATATTATCATTATTATAATTTAGAGATCGTTATTAACGTTTTTTTCTAAAGAATCACCAATATTTTTTTTTTTAGGAATGTTTGCGTAAATTTGAATATTTAAATATGGATTATTTGAATCAGTATTAAGAAATCTATTGATTTTAGATCCTTCGCTTGACCCTTTTCGAACATTCTTATCGGTTTTTATCTCACGCCAGTTCTTTACATTTTCTCATTTCAGCCCTTCGTCAACATTTTTCCAGTTTTTTTTGTTTATCCATTTTTTTTATCTCCCTCCCCACAACTTTCTCCTCCACTTCCTTCTCCTCATCCTCTTTCTTCTTCTTCTTCTTCTTCTTCTTCTTCTTCTTCTTCTTCTTCTTCTTCTTCTTCTTCTTCTTCTTCTTCGGCAGTTCGTCCTTTTCGTCTTCAAATTTTTCTTTTTCTTCCTTTTCTCCTTTCCATTTTCCGCTTCCGCCACTTTCTTTACTTCTTTTCAACATCATTATCATCATCATCATCATCATCATCTTCACCACCACCACCATCACTACCACCACCACCACCACCACAATCATCATCATCATCATCATCATCATCATCATCATCATCCGCTTCGTCTTCCCTCTTCTTCTTCTTCTTCTTCTTCTTCTTCTTCTTCTTCTTCTTCCTCTTCCTCTACCTCTTCTTCTTTTCTCCTTCTCCGGTTCTGTCTTTTTCTCTTCAATTTCTTCTATTTCTTCCTTTTCTCCTCTTTCTCCTTCCCATTTTCCGTTTCTACTGCTTTCTTTTCTTCGTTTGCCTCCTCCTCCTCCTCCCCCTTATCACCATCTTCTTTTTCCTTTTACTGTTCCGCCTCCCTCCCTTACCCTCTCACTTATGAACTAAATTTGCAAGCTTCCATATTGACTGACTAAAATTGTCGCCTCGTACAATCTACTTCAACTGTGACGCTTTTAGTACTCATCTTTATTCCGTCTGAGCTTCTATTCAGTTTCTTTCCTGCACAGTTAAAACCAAGTATTAATGAGATTTGTCTACCATTTGTAACTTCCAAGATTCTGCAGCCGACATTTTTGGTCTTACGAAAGTTTACACTTGATAACATTAGACAAATTATATGAAAAGAAAGTGCTAGGGACCGAGATGGCTGCATCGTATGAACGGACAAAAAGCTTAGCGACATTTCCTCTATCTTCAAGTTCTGTGTTCACATTCTGGTGAAGTCGAATTTGTCTTTTATTTCTTCAGTTGTTGTTGTTGTTGTGGTCGTGGTGGGGGCGATAAAATAGGTACCAGTTGGGGTATTGGTGTTAATGTAATCAACTTTCCACGAAATACTGGCTTTGTGACATACTTGAAACCAATAGCATGTGCACATGTGCCGGCGTGACTGTATGATAAGAAACTTGCTTACAACCACATGATTTCGGGTTAGGTCCTAATGCGCGGCACCTTCGGCACGTTTCTTCGATCAAAGCCCTGTGGGTAGATTTGTTTAAAGTAACTGAATGAAGCTTGTTAGCAAACCGATTATAGCAGCGACTTCATCTAAGAATATCTGAAGAAGGAATTCTATTCCGAAATATCATCAGACTATGGATGACTAAATTACAACAGGTATGTAGCCCATTGTTTGTATTGTTGTACCATTCAAAACTTTTTATTCTTTATATATATATATATATATATATATATATATATATATATATATATATATATATATATGTATGTATGTTTGTATATATGTATATATAAAAGATAATAAGAGTGAAAAAACTACAGAAGGCTTGTGTTACATGGTTAAAGTATATATTTAAATTATGTCAGAAAAATGTTAGAAAAATGTTAGAAATATTGTATTTTGTATTTTGAGAAATAACCGGTTCCGTGTTGTCTTTTCAAATTTCTCTACTTCATTGTAACGTGTTCGCTCCAGTCTGAGAAAGAAGAGTTCTAGATAGGGGGAGGTAATTAGGGATTTCTTCCGGTATAGGGGAGATAATCGAAATCTAGGAGGTGGTAAAATTTGATTAATTTACCATGGTTTTGTTCTATATTTTTTCCCCCATTTTTCTCAGTGGGGTGATGAATTTCCTTATTTAAATGTGTTAGCAATGGTTAAGTTTGGGTTTGTATTTTTTAATGAAAAAGGTTTCCTTATTTAATCTAATCTGTGTTGGTGGTTTAATGGCACATTGATAAAAAGGAAAGATTATAAATTGTGGTAGCATTTGTTTTGCGCATTTCTCAATATGATCACTAAAAGGCATCATTCGGTATTCTAGGTATGCAATCTGCTGGCGGTGCAGAGTGCATCTACGTCTGAGCGATAATCCTGTGGACCTTATGTAGTTCTCGTGGCAGCCCGAGCATCTTATTACATAAATAAGATTTTCTGAGGCACAAGTAAAGTTAGATTTAACTTTGAATTTGTGTCCCTCTTTGAAGAGGAATTCTGAACCTTCTAGAATGTTTGGGCATGTTGCACAATTTGGTCGACCACATTTGTTTACTTTCGCATCTGTTGTTTCGGAAAATAATTTTGCCTTTGTGAGGATCTTTTTCAGTGATATATATATATATATATATATACAAGAGTTATGGAATGCAGTAGGTTAGATGTGAGGTAGATATGTTTAACAGCGGGCAGAACCTCAGAAGTGGTAAATAGCTAAGCGAGGTGTCTACCACTGGCCACTCTTCAGGCTAAGGATATCATTCTTCGATACCAAAATTATCCATAACCTTCCGTCTCAATAAACCACTATTGTCCCTGAAAGTTCCTTTTATTTACTACGTATTGCTTGACGCCTACTTTCTTCCTACACCTCTGATCCCTGGATCTTACATTTATATGTGTGTGTATGTATGTATCTATGTATGTATGCATGTATGTATGTATGTATGTATGTATTTCTGTTTGTGTTTCTGTGTCAGCGTTTGTTACCTATTGAACTTTTGACAATTGGTCTTGATATGTTTACGACCCCATAACGTAGCGCTTCGGCCAAAGGGACCTATAGAATAAGTACTAGATTTAAAAAGTAAGTCCTGGGCTTTATTTCATTCGACAGAAACCCGTGAAGGCCATGCTCCATCATTTTTCAAAATATTTTTATGCGCGCTTTTAAAGACTAGCCAGGCTCATGGGCCCGCTTTCCCGGTTTAATGGCGTATGTGTTCCCTCCACCTGGACGAGATGCCAGTCCATCGCAGCGTTACTAAAGAAACAGTGAGAGGAAGTTGGGGAGAAAGAGTACAGCAGAGGTCACCATCACCCCCTGCCGGAGCCTCGTGGAGCTTTAGGTGTTTTTACTCAATAAGCATATACAACGCCCGGTCTGGGAATCGAAACCTCCATCCTCCGCCCGCGAGACCGCTGCCCTAACCACTGGGCCATTGCGCCTCCCGTGCTCCACCATGGCGTCAGTCAAATGACCGAAACAAGTAAAATGATTCATCTAATTATTATAAAATTAACATGCATCTTAGTAGACAATCATTGTAATAAAATACTTTTTAGCCATCGTTTGTTTAATATGAAGTAATCACTTAGAATTTTTAACATTGTGCACGTATCTCAGTTACGATTCCATTTCGGGGTTTGCCATTGTTTGGCTCATAGTTTCAATCAGATGTGACCGTCGTTAGGTTATGATTAATATATTCATTGCCGAATCAGTAATTACATACTATTTTAAGTTCATACTATTTTATTGCATGATGAGCTTAAGTACCTTTGTTTATAGATGCGTGTGTGTGTTTTTGTGTGTGAGTGAGTGTTTGTGTGTGAGTGTGTGTATGTGCTTGCGTGTATGTGTGTTTGCGTGTGTGTGTGTGCGCGTATCAATGAGCTTATATATCTACGTATATATTTATATTACGTATGTATATATATATATGCATATATATATATATATATATATATATATATATATATATATATATATATATATATATATATATATATATATATATTTATCTATTTATATGTATGTAGCTGGTTGTCAAAGTGTATAGCTCAGCAAGCATTCTATCTACATATCTATCTATCTATCTATCTATGTGTTTCTGTCTGTCTATTGATCTATCAGTCTATCTATCCGTCTACACATGAATCTGTTGATGTTCCTCTCTCTCTCTCTCTCTCTCTCTCTCTCTCTCTCTCTCTCTCTCTCTCTCTCTCCTTCTCTCTCCCTTTCCCTCTCTCTTTCTCCCTCTGTCTCCACTCACTCTTTCTCCCTCTCTCTCTCTCTCTTCCTCTCTATCTCAATCAGTACAAACATTACCGTCAGTTCTTTCATGTGCACTGCTCAACCTAAAACTTATATCAACAATAGGTCATTGTCTCACATTGTTTTTTCCTCTTTTATTTTCCTATATTACTTTATTACGTAACTGAAAAGCTAGACATTACTTCACTTATTTAATACCCACAAAATAAATATGCTTAAAAATACATACAGATACAAACACACACACACACACACACACACACACACACACACACACATTATATACAACTCTGCGTGGATGTGTGTATGTCTTCATATGTGCATGTATCTTTGTATATATATATATATATATATATATATATATATACACACATATATCAAAAGGATGTGTTATACTGTTCCACATATACAAAAACAGCCAGTATATATATATATATATATATATATATATATATATATATATATATATATATATATATATATATATATATATATATATATATATATATACATGTATATCTTTCTGTGTGTGCATGTACGTGTGTCTATACACCGATGCACATATTCATATATATATATATGTTTATATGTTTGTATGTATGTACATGTGTGTATTTCTCTTTGTGAATATAACCGTAATTCCTCTCTTTCTAAATGAGTGGTTATTAAGAGGTAAGAAATTTTAAGTTCTAAAAGAAACATACCAGAAAACTATCGTTTGTTTTGCCTTATTAGCTTTATATATGTACAATAAAACTAGGAATAACATATTTTTGCAGACACTCATAAAAGTTTGCAACATGTCTTATTCGAAATTTTTGTGTAGTAAAGGAGGAGGAGGAGGAGGAGGAGGGGCATGGAAACATGTGCTGAAACAGCTTGTCGCTGCATCCACAAGCCCTTGTCGTTCCCCTACAACTGGCAGTGGATGTCTTTGAACCATTCAGACGACATATCTCCAACCCATAGGTCTGTTTTCAGTAGTCGTTGCTCGTGAGAGTCTTACGACGTCGGAGTGCAAATCCTAGTTAAACCGCTTTTAGTAGCCTTTTAAGACAGACACATGAAACGTAGGGTCTATTTTTTTTACATGCTGGTACCCACACAGCACAAGAGCGACATGAAATGACATGTTTTGCTTAAGAACAAAACACGTTGCCCAGATCGAGATTGAAACCGATGAATTTGTGATGATGAGTGCAACTCCCTAAATACTAGGCCAGGCGCCTTCTTAGGAAATGAGAGAAAAAAATACGGGTGCATAAGGAAATTCTATGTTCGTAGCATTTTTGTGTCTCATTTTGGCTAAAAGATAAAACTTTAGTTAGCATCGCATTCTTGGATGGTTTACTACAATATAAATACAATATACTCAATTTTAACAGCTTTAAGCTAAAATACCCATTTGTGTATCAGACAAAACAATATTTACAACACTGACAGGCGTGATGTTGAGGCTTTTGCCCATGTGAATATCTCTTCATAGATATGCTGTGTTAAAAGTACACTATATGCGGACATCGTCCCAGCAGTGAACCATAGAACACCAGTCACGTTGGGATTATGTACTTGTTTCCTATATATATATATATATTTGTATGATTGTGTATAGAAGAATATATTAATCAACGAAAGTCCAAGTCTGATTTTCACGTTTTATTATTTGCAATTTTTAAAATCTTACAATATTGAAACAAACTAGTACTTTCCTGCGTTCTTCAGGTTTATGTAGTGATAGACGTGAAACACAACTGACAAATGTTAGCAATTTTTGAACGTGATTTTCAGACTAAGTTGGAATTCATTAATATATTTTTGTGTGTAGATATACATATACATACAGAGACAGACAGATAGACAGATATTGACAGACACACATAGACAGACAGACACGCACGCACATATATACATAAAACAGTCTGTCTAAGAAGCAATTCCTGTCTGAGACAAATATATAATAATGGCGTCATAACAGTGCATATAGCTTAAATAACTAAGATGTGAGACATGAAAATGCAAACACATCTGCGAAAATGCGGATATTACATTTCTTCATACGACAAAAACACAAAACACAATACAATTGTGAAAAAGAAACAAAAGCATTGGGGTATTTAACAACAGTAAACAATTATTATTACATTACCGGAAGCAGAGAGCATTGTATTTTCCAAGAAGAACAGCATTACGTGGACAGATAATAAATAAAGTTAGATAAAATCTATAGGATGGAAAACATGCTTATTCAAATTATGCTTCTTGTAAGAATGGGAATAAGACACAGAAAAATACGACCAATAATTAACAAACCCTGACAGCTAACAAAATAGGCCGCTGTTGAGAAGTGAACAAAAAAGAAACGTAAACTACTATTGATACCAGATAACAGGTCTACGCAATCGCAGGAAAGCAAACCACACTTTGAAAATTTCTCTCATGTTTGTTTTTGTAGTTATCATTTACTAGATTATCTAACGGTGTTGCATTCCCACATAAAAGCGTTGATTGTTTTTTTCTTTTCTTAGATTGTCTTTTCGTTTATAGATATTTTTTATTGACTTTTAATGTATAGATATGTTTTTATTAGATTGTTTTTTTTCATGCATAATTTCACAACAGACTACAACATAGGCCAGCTTGCTGCATGAAGCGTGGTATACGCATATTTTTTTCCATATTTACATATCTATACATACATGCATAGATACATGCATATATATATATATATATATATATATATATATATATATATATATATATACAGAGAGAGAGAGAGAGAGAGATAGGGGGGGAGAGAGAGAGATGCACACACACATGCACACACACACATACACACACACGCGCAGAATGTGCATCCTTGAAATTCTGAGACATTTCCAGAAGTGTCATCTATTAATTTCAAAGGAGTACAAAACCCCTTCCAAGTACGATCCTCTGACTTTCACGTACTTATTATAGCTCTTCTTTAAAATGAAGACCTCCAAGACACTGTCATATCTTCCTTTATCTTCTCAGTTCTTTTTAAACCGACTACCTCTTCGGTTTTTACTTCAGCTTGAAGCCTCTAGGGAGAGTGAGGAACAATTTTAATGCCCATTTCTGTCAAGTTGTCAAGTACCAAGCTGAAATGTCGCCTGCTGCAATGTCCGTATGCAGGTTCTCTGAAATTTTACGACGACATTGTTTCCTAAACACCCCCAACATTTCCGCAAACTAATCGTTTTTGACAGTCCTTCCAGAGGGACCGAGTAGGTGGAGATGATACCCGTTTTCTTGAAAAAATGGATTATCATGAGCTACCCGTTCGACAGTCATTTACCAAGCAACGTATTCCAACAGTGTAGAACATTTCATAAGTTAGAGTAGCGGTTTTTGCCGGCGAGTTTAGCAGAAAAATTTATTGCATAGCCAGCTTCCAAATTGTCTTCATGTCCTTACTGCATTCTGCAAACTGATCACCTAGGACAAGCAGTGTTTAGTAGGGTGCGTTTAATGTTCGGTTATAGCGGTCACCTTCAAACGGGAATACGAAAAAGAGGGCAGTGCAGCGTAAAAGATGTATTGTTATAATAAACTGAAACTACAATAAGCTAGGGCGGTTAGAACTTCTGAAAAGTCTCAAAACTTCCAGAATGAACCTCGTATGCATACATACATACATACACGTACGCGTGCATGCATATATAGTCTGGCTGTGGTAGGAGTGTTGAGTAGCAGTCGAGTAGCAGTTGTGTAGCGGTTGAGTAGAGATCATCCGTAGGTGCTAGATAGCTTTAGCGTTGAGACATAACACATACATATATACATACATACATACATACATACATACATGCATACATACATGCATGCACGCATGTATGCATACATACATACATACATACTTACATACATACATATGAGAGTCAGAAAAGTTTATATATACGAGGTAAATGCGTTAAACTAATGCACTCAAATGAATACTCTCTAATTAAACATTTCGCCAGCAAAGTCAGCAAGTCCAACTATATATACTTATCATTAAAAATTAATTATGATCTTTAATAAAGTAAGCATGTCATCTTTATTCTCATTTTACCTTTGCTAATTAAGGTTGCATCTTAGCCATTGGAAATTTTCATCGAAATTTCATTTTGCGTACCGCACAATTACATTTGACAATAAAGTAATTTTCTTGTTTCATTGCAAGTTTAATACAACTTTTGGTTTCATTCATTCATTCACCTATTGGTAATTAATGGCATTAGGTGTCTATCATGTTGTAATTAGAGCTGATATATGATGCATGTTATTTAACAAATATCAGACTTTCGCCACACATTCCTATGAAAACTGAAAATTGCTTTTAAATATAATTAATCTTATTTTATTTGTACTGTACGAAGCATTTACCATTAGAGCGGAGACCGTTGCCGTATTTTTATTTCAATTTCCAATCGGTTGCATCTGTCAAGTTTTATAAACATTTTATATTCCGGTTAAAATAAAGATGTAGGCTGAATTACTTCATCGAGAGTAATTACTTGTTGTGGCAGTGAACATTTTAATGCTCTTATATAACATAACACGTATAACTAATACTCTGCAATATTACGAAAGAAAAAACACATTTAGAAAATTTACAAAATTACACAGAATCATGCGTTTTAATGTAATGTTATGATGGAGAAATGCGTCATATCCTGTACAGTTGTGCAAAGACTAATACTTTCAAACAAACAGATATAGTCTTTCATATTGACACACTCATACTCACACACTCGGACACACTCACACACATTCTCACACGGTCACATTTGTCGATGTTTGCCAACACATGGATAAATGCATACATTGACACATACAATCTTATATATTACATTATAAAATCTCACATTTATTCCTGTGATTATTAGTGCAATTAGCAATTTTAGCAAATATCTAGGTGATAATTTCGTAAAGATGGAATGGTTCAGGCAAATAAATTAACAAAATCACAAGAACTTTCCCCAAAAATTATGTTCGTAGAAAATTAACAATACACAAAAGTCTCCAGGTTCATTGATTAAATTTTGCCGGTAATTATTTAGTTAAATTGCAGTGATAGAGCTTTGTTACTATGTTGAATTGCTGTTAAAGAATGCGCCCCCCCCCCCACACACACACGTACACACACAGACACACACACACACCAACGAATATACATACATACATAATGGGTCACAGATGGAGATTAACCAAATCTGAAATCAACGCTGATACGAGTCTGTCTCGTCAGTATATTGCAATTTGTAGAAAGAATTGTTGTAAATATACATAAGAAATTACAATTAGATGACGGGCATATTGAGCCATTATATGAAAACATACCAGTAGAATGATGCTGTAATATCCTCTATGAAATGAATTGAAAACACACCTAATGATCTAGGGCTAGATTAAACAGGAGGAGATATTAGTTATCCAGTAGATGCTAAAATAATGCCAAAGAGGGATTAAAATAAATTAAGTATGCCAAACTCAAGTGAAAACTGAGGACACAATATGTCGAGTAGATATTTAGAATTATTCTTCTAAATATAAAGTCGGTTGGTATTGTAGTTATCCGACTCAGCACAAAATCAGGAAAGCTAGGGTTTACAGAACAATCATAGGCAGCAAGGTTTCACAAGCACACATATATGTACGTGTGTTTCTCTATGTGTCCATGTGTCTGAATATGCACTCACACATTTTTAACTAAAACAAAAATATTAATACAGTTTAATAAAGTCCCCTGGTGGATTCTTTGTTACTTTGACTTTATTAATATAATATTTTATTAATAAAAATAGTTTGAGGGAAACCCATATTCGATCTTTTTATTAAACTTTTGGCCACCACATTCACATATACACCGTTGCGAAATTATGGTGTTTCAAAACAACGCAACATGTATAAATGGATCGTGTGTCAGTAATAAACATTTCCTTGTTCAGTTAGAAAGCATTTGGAAAGAAGAATTTTTTTAAAATTTTCCAGTTAAACTTATACCTGAAACCATGTAGTAAATTAAGGCTAATCTTTGAGTCTATTATATGAAATTAAGTATTATCGATAGGAAAAAGAAAAAAATGGGTTGAGAATAGAGCTAATATTCACAATTATATCGTGAAAAGATCAGCTAATTTACTTTACAATCTGACAATAGTGTTGATGTGTCTGCACGAATGGAGTAGAAATATAAAACAGACAGTAAAATAATACCCTAAAAGAAACGAAAATAGCTGGCCATTATAAGTTGTCTAGCAGCTGAAATTAATTGGCTATTTTCATGGCATGTAAACAAGCATAATAATAATAATAATAATAATAATAATAATAATAATAATAATAATAATAATAATAATAATAATAATGCTTTATTAAATTTACTCTTTTATTTTCATTTCTATGTTACTAATAAAGATAATAAAAGTAAAGGATATAGTGTAAAGAAATCCTTCTATGTCGCAATATAACATTTTGGCAAAGAACTTTCTTTTTTGACATTGCCTAACATTTTTCTGGGTTTTATTTGTGTTTCGGTTTCTGTTTATTAAGTCTTGAATGTAAAAAATAAAAAATAAAAAAAACACAGAAAGATATTCAAACAACTAGTCACTGATCTATAAATTAGAAAATATCTATTTTTAAATCTCACAACGAGAGATATTCACCAACAGTACTTTGGAGTAAATATTGTTTGCCAACATAACATGGCAATCCTAGTTTAGGACGAATGTTGCTGTAATTTAAGCCCAGGAGACATCGTCTCCAGCCGTCTATACGACAAGATCTGTGTCCTTATATTTTCGTTGTGAGATCTAAAAATAGTAATTTTCTAATTAATAGATCAGTGACAAGCTGTCACTTTGAAAACTATATATTTCGAACGGTAATTTGGCAGCGCCACATCTAACCGAGCAATTATTCTGTGCTGATGAATGGAAATAACCTGGAAATCGCGATGCACAGATATTGTTTTGAGCTGAGTGGGGGTGCTAGATTCCCTTGTTCGAAACTATAAGGAATTAGATCGTGTCGAGTATCCAGCTGGAGACGATGTCTCCTGGGACTAAATTACAGCAACATTCGTCCTAAACCAGGACTGCCATGTTATGTTGGCAACCATTTTTTACTCCAAAGTACTGTTGCTGAATATATCTCGTTGTGAGATTTAAACATAGTAATTTTCAAATTTATAGTAAATATAGTTATGATAATAAGCATTTCTTCACAAAGAGCAATTAGTGTTGTTACCAGTTGAATTTATTTGCATCGTATTCTTCGTATATTCTTGCCTTCTCTAGGCACAAGACCCGACATTTTGGGGGAGAGGGCTAGCCGATTAGATCGACCCCAGTACAATCTGATACGTTATTTTTGTAGGGACGGCGTTCCTGCACCAATATCATTGACTTGTAGCGTTTCGTCAGGTGCTGTTAAGTTAATACCAGGTTATGAAAAAGTGAAGTGATGAATGAATAGCAACGTTAATAGGACTGACGAGAGACTCTTTCATTCAGGCGAAACCTTGATCAACATGTACTATTGTAAGAATATTGACTGTCAGTAGCGTGTGTTTGGCTGTTGTTATGAGCTCTGCTTGTGCCGATAGTCTTAAGAACACATTTAGTCTAATCATATGACTCCTGGGAAATATTTTCATCACCCTTATCTCATAGTGATAATGCAAGGAAGCTACTCGAGAAAGTCAACATCAACTCAAGAGCAAATGCAGAAAACTTGATATCAACTGCCCAGATTCAAACACTAGGCTCAAACGACAAAAAGACGATGGTGGTATCTGGTGCATAATTTGCACCCGACAATACAATTAGACATATATAATTGCCCAGTTCTTTCCAAATCCAGCTACATTCACGATAGAATCTACAATTATGTTGTCTGGTCAATATATCCAAATATTTCCACACTGCTATGTAAATATGAATAACAAATGGTAAAAACATGTAGCAATACTCGGATCAATACAATTACCGTAGATTACATAATTGTTTTTGAACACTTTTCATTATATATTTTTATATTCATTTTGATTTTATTCTTTATTGTCTTCTCTTGTCCACGCTAATTTTATACAGCCTCCGTTGAAATCTCTCAATTATTCTGAGGTGTAAAACGTCTCAACATCCACAGGTTTTCTTCTTCTTCTTCTTCTTCTTCTTCTTCTTCTTCTTCTTCTTCTTCTTCGCCTCCTCCCCCTCCTCCTCGAAATTTCAGGTCTTGTGCTTTTAGTACAAAGAATTATTATTATTATTATTAGAAAATGTTTTTCATCCAATTTTGTTTCTGTTTCCTGCTGAGTGTCTTCCAGACATTCACGGCAGAACAACTCACTACATATATTGGTAGACCATTAAGATAAACATACCAGAATGTTCATTAACAAAGTCAGGGTAATGTGATAGTAAAAAGGAGGAAAAGGTAAGAAAAAACGAAAGCAGAAAATAAAAAATAGAAAAAAATAAAAAAATAAATATGGAAAACAGAAAAAAGTGGTAATAAAAGGAAGTATAATTCATAGCGACAGTGCTCTTCTCATTATATGTAACGTACCGGTTTAAAAAGTTATTTGCAGTTATTTTACGCATGGTAAGCCAGGGAGAATTCTCAAATAATTTTCAGTTTCTGTTTGGCTGTGTGGTAAGTAGGTTGCTTACCAACCACATGGTTCCGCGTTCATTCCCACTGTGTGGCACCTTTGGCAAGTGTCTTCTACTATAGCCTCGGGCAGACCAAAGCCTTGTGAGGGGATATGGTAGACGGAAACTGAAAGAAGCCTGTCGTCTATATGTATGTATGTATGTATATATATATATATATATATATATATATATATATATATACATGTGTGTGTGTGTCTGTGTTTGTCTCCCAACATTGCTTGACTAAAGGCGGTACTCCAGCATGGGAGCAGTCAAATGACTGAAACAAGTAAAAGAGTAAAAGAGTAAAAGATTACTCCAAGTGTTCCTGCAATCACTGGTATTGAAACAGTCTTGAGATGCCAAATTTTTTCGATTCCAATGTGCAAGGTTATTATTATTATTATTCAGTAGTTTTATTTTTATAACGTGCTTTCACTTCACTACCGAGCGCAGCTCTGTGCGCCTTGGGTATGTGCTGTGGTTTGCTGTGGTGCTCTTATGTTTACTGTATTGAAAGTGTTTTGCGTAGAATGTGTGCAGTACCCAGTAGTGCAATTTTCTGTATGTTATATATATTTGTAAGTCCTGGTGTTTTTGTTATGTATTTGTCTGAATATTTTTTTATTATACCTAAGGCACCTACTATGATAGGAATTGTTTCTGTTTTTAGATTCCACATTCGAGTTATCTCTATTTCCAGGTCTTTGTATTTTGAAAGTTTTTCCATTTCTTTTAGAGAAACGTTGTCATCTGCTGGTATTGATACATCAATTAGAAAGCATTTTTTTTTTCTTCATGATCTTTGACAACTATATCTGGTCCATTTGCCTTAATTTCTCTATCTGTGTGTATTGGCATATCCCAGAGTATGGTTGCTTTCTCGTTTTCTGTGACCTTTTCTGGCGTGTGTTTATACCATCTTTTTTCTGTTGCTATTCCATAATGTTGGCATAGCTTCCAGTGTATATATCATCATCATCATCATCATTATTATTATTATTATTATTAGTAGTAGTAGTAGTAGTAGTAGTAGTAGTAGTAGTAGTAGTAGTAGTAGCAGCAGCAGCAGCAGCAGCAGCAGTAGTAGTAGTAGTAGTAGTAGTAGTAGTAGTAGTAGTAGTAGTAGTAGTAGTAGTGATGTGGCGAGATGAGAGAATCGTTAGCACACCGGGCGAAATGCTTAGTGGTATTTCATCCGTCTTTCCGTTCTGAGTTCCAATTCAGGAAAGCAAAAGCTGGGTGTGTATTCACAACCCGCCAACAAAAAGTCAATCATTTGTTATTCATGGATGAGCTCAATCTTTATGGTAAAGATGAAGGCCAAGTCAGTTCCCTCGTTGACACGGTGTATAGCGTCAGTGCTGATATCGGAATGGAGTTCGGACTGAGAAAATGTGGTGTGCTAGTCTTGAAGAGAGGTAACATCAAATGCATGGACGGGCTAACGATACCGTCGGGGGAGGTTATGAAGCAGATAGAAGAGACGGGCTATAAGAAGTTGGGGATTTTGGAAATGGATAAATTAATGGAGAAAGAAATGACAGAAAAATTTAAGGTATAGTACTTGCGTAGACTGAGGCTAATCCTAAAGTTGTAACTACATGGACGGAATAAGATCGAAGCTATCAACACCTGGGCGGTTTTACTCCTTAGATATGGAGCAGGAGTACTCGCATGGACAGTAGAGGAACTAAGCAGGTGAGACAGAAAGACAAGGAAGTTGCTAACTAGATATGGGTCACTTCACCCAAAAAGTGACACAGACACACTGCATGTACCAAGAAAAAGGGGGTGAAGAGGACATATTGGATACGAACACAGCATTAGAGCAGAATAAAACAACATAGCATGGTATGTAAAAAATGCCACAAAGCCGCTATTATTTGAAGTAAGAAGGTCAGGCTTGTGTAGGATGAAAGATTGCAAAGATAAAGCAGTGTACAAGAAATTGCAAACGAATGAAACTGAAAATAGGTGAGTAAAGAAAAGAATGCATGGTCAATTTCAAAGGGATGTTGAAGATAAGACAGACAGAGAAAAAAGATAGCTGTGGATGACTAAAAGTGGTTTAAAACCGGAAACAGAGGCTTTAATCTGTGCTGCCCAAGATCAAGCACTAAGAACAAACTACATAAAATACAGAATAGACAACAGAGCAGAAAGTGATAAGTGCAGAATCTGTGGACAAAACGGAGAAACCGTATGGCATATTACCAACCAATATACGCCACTAGCCCAGAAGGAATATAAGAGACGCCACAACAATAAAGCAAGGCTCGTCCATTAGACACTTTGCAAAATGTACGAATTTCACAGACCAAAAATTGGTACAACCACAAACCTAAAGGCATCATCGAAAATGGAAATGCCAAGATATGGGATTTTATGATTCAGTGCAACCATGAGATAAAGAATAGGAAGCCGGACATAGTCTTAATTGAGAAAGAAAATAAACTATGCTGGATCATAGATATAGCATGCCCAGCTGACAACAAGGTATTCGATAAGGAAGAAAGAAAGGTCGAGAGATATGACAGGTTAGCTTGGGAGGTAAAGCAGTTGTGGTCGATGAAAAAGGTAGCAGTAGTACTAATAATTGTCGGAGTCCTAGGAACAGTGGGCAAGAATATTGAGAAGTACATGGAACAATTAGGGGCTGCAATAAGTGTGGAGCACTTGCAGAAAGCAGCACTGCTTGGAACCGCTCGAATACTCCGGAAGGCGCTCGAAAAATAGGACGAGTTACCTTAGTTCGCTGGTATTGAACAGCTGACACTGTAATACATCTCCAGCATTAGAAGCTGAGCAAAGGCAGTAATAATAATGATAATAATAATAGTAATAATAATAATAATAATAATTATTATTATTATTATTATTATTATTATTATTGTTATTGTTGTTGTTGTTGTTATTGTTATTATCATTATTGTTATTATCATTATTATTATTATTATTATTATTATTATTGTTATTGTTGTTGTTGTTGTTATTGTCATTATCATTATTGTTATTATCATTATTATTATTATCATTATTATTATTATTATTATTATTATTATTATTATTATTATTATTATTATTATCTCTTTCTGCTTTCATATCTTTTCTTCTTGATATATTTTCTCCTCTTGTCTATTTTCCTATTCTTCTTTATCATCATGTGCTCAACTGTTTCCTGAGAGTCTCTACTGCTGCACTAGCTGCATCACCAGCATCAGCATCTTACCGAAGATGTCTGTGCACCATTATATCCCAAGGCTATAGTGCTGTCTTTGTATGAGACATGACTTAAAACACCATTGTGGCGTCTGTTTTGTCGTTTCTTCTCATACTTTTTATATATCGTTTCTGTCTCTCGTACACTTTGTACCGTTTGAGTTGAGTTTGTATTTTGATGTTGGTTGATAATTGTTTTTCGTATCGGCTATGCTCGGAGGCGACAACTTTAAATTATATATTTTTATTTTATTTTTCAATATCCCTTATAAAAGAAATGTTTAGCTAACATCGGGGAATGATAAAAGCTGTATGTTTTGTGCTATATTGCTTGTGGATCCCATTGTGCAGTGTTGTATGGGTTACGTTATTTTATTGGGTGATGTTCGTATATAGCATATTTAGTGTGCAAGGAGTGCGCTATTAGCTAACGATACCATCATTAGGAAGGAGTTTGTGTCAACCAAACCCATCTTTTATAATGTGTTGTGTAATGTTACGGCCCTTTAATATTTCTGCCTTTTATGTCCCTTTATCAATCATACCTAATATTCTAATTATTATAAATTCTTGTTTAACTTTTATACCTTGTATGGTACGTTTCAATTTTTAGATCCTCATCCTGTGACATCTCTGCGCCCTTCAAGACAATAGTTTGCCTTGAAGGAATTCAGCTTCAGGTTAAGAAATATGGTTCAGGTTACGAAATGTGGTCCAGGTTACAAAATGTGGTTCAGGTTACGAACATTTTGGTTTGTTATATTTGGATATTTTGTTTTGAGCTCCTTGTCGAATGTGAATTAAATCGTATTTGATGAATTATTATATTTACGCCATATTCATTTTCTCTTTGAAGGATTGGACATAGCTTCTGAAACAATCACGTGTGCGTGTCTGTGTGTGAGAGAGAAACAGATAGAGACAGAGGGAGACAGAGAGACAGAGACAGACAGACAGACAGACAGACAAACAGAGAGACAGACAGACAGAGACAGAGAGGGACAGAGAGAAAAGACATCAATAATTACCGAATTTTGGCAACCAGAAATAATGTTACATATCTTTTTCTATTGGTTACAATATTTTCATTTTAATATTGCGATGCTTCTTTTTTAAAATTCTTCATGCTACATCAACATTCAGGAGTTCTCTCCGTATTGCTATCCACAGAAATGTCCAGCCATTGTTAGCTTTCACTCTAGTTTTCTTCAACGCTTTGGCGCCATGCGATTTATTGGCAATGAAGTAATTCCATCCATTGTTTCTTCAGTGTATTTTGGAATTTTGTCTAGATAATTCAAAATATTTTGTCTCTTTTTTTTATCCGTATCTGAATTTCATTCATAACTTCAGCTAATTATCAATTATTTAGAGTTCCTTCTATATAAAATATTGAAAAAATGTTTTATTTATTTTATGATTCTTAATTGCACTAAGAATTTTCTAGTTTCAAACTTCTAAATTTGTTCATGTTCTCTTCATTCTGTACCCCACCAGTGTCAACTGCGCCTTTCATTCTTTCTGTGTCAATGGTATAGACTAACCACTTCAGTCTAAATTGTTTGCCTTGTGCCAAAATCATAATTAAATATTTATCAATATTAATCGATATTCAATTTCTCAAAAGCTTTCAGGGTTGTTTTTTTTTTCAAGATAGCAAGAGTTGCTGCATCCATCAAAAGACATAATTTCAGCATGATTTTTTACAAAATATCTGGTAATAATAATAATAATAATAATAATAATAATAATTTTTTTTTATATAATAATAATAAAATTTCTAGAAACAGACTTACCTCGAATGTGGAGTCTAAAAACAGAAACGATTTCAATCATAGTAGGAGCATAAGGTTTACTCTTTTACTTGTTTCAGCCATTTGACTGCGGCCATGCTGGATCACCGCCTTTAGTCGAATATATCAACTCAAAGGACTTATTCTTTGTAAGCATAGTACTTATTCTATCGGTAACTTCTGCCGAACCGCTAAGTTACAGGGACGTAAACGCACCAGCATCGGTTGTGAAGCGATGTTGGGGGGACAAACACACACACACACACACACACACACACACACACACGCACACACACATATATATATATATATATATATATATATATACGACGTGCTTCTTTTAGTTTCCGTCTACCAAATCCACTCACAAGGCTTTGGTCGGCCCGAAGCTATAATAGAAGACTGTTGCCCTAGGTGCCACGCAGTGGGAATGGACCCGGAACCATGTGGTTGGTAAGTAAGCTTCTTACCGCACAGACACTCCTGCTGAAAAAATATACAGGCAAATACATAACAAAAACACCAATACTACCAAGTATGTATATCTTACAGAAAATAGCACTACTGGGCACGGCACCCGGCCTACTTAAAACACTTTGAGTACAATAAAAATTAGAGCATCAAAGCAAACCGCAGCACATGCCCAAAGCACACAGAGTTGTGGTCGGTAATGCAGTGAAAACACGTGATAAAAATAATACTACTGTATAATAATAATAATAATAATAATTATTATTATTATTATTATTAATATTACTATTCACGCAGGAAGCGGAACAGATTATATTAACTGGTACGCTATAAGTATTGAGAAAACTACTGTGACTTCGAATTTACTCTCCTTGTTTGCCTTTTAGTTTCTTTCTTTGCTTTTATATATATATATATATATATATATATATATATATATATATATACCTTTTTCTCTCTGTCTTTCTTCCCCTTTTTCTCTATCACATATCTTTGTATTTGAACAATCTGGTGTGATTATTTTAATTGCCTACAAATGTATACAATACGTATCTCTGCCCTAGGTGTCAGGAAGGCACTCGGCAAGGAAATGAAACAGAATTGAAAGATAAACAGCGCACGACCTCGCAGGTGGGACCCAGTTAGAATTTTCTTCAGGTCGAGTAGCCCATTGCGCTGAAAAGGTCTGGGCTACAGCAAATATTCTGCTTAATACCACAGATTTACTTTCCAGTTGTTTGACCTTAACCAGTTGAGCATGTCACTTGGTGGCTGACGATATGTGCATCTCTGATCATGAGCAGAAGTAGTGGGGGAGCATCATAGCCATGTATTGAAAGGAATTCTTTGGGATTTGAATAATTCACCTTTGGAAATATGGGTGTTTTGCTCAACATCCTTAAACAAACCTTATTCAGGGACCTTTTAACCTATTAATTATTATTATCATCATTATTATTAATATTATTGTTATTGTTATTATACATTATTATTATTATTATTATTATTATTATTATTATTATTATTATTATTATTATTATTGATGTTGTTTTTTGTTTTTCTTTAGCATGCGTCTTAGCTAGATTATGTAACAAATTGTCAACTCTTTTCAGCCATTACGCTAAGGAAACATTCTTCATTCAGATTTATAAAATTTTGCTGAGCATTTACGTAGAAGCTATAGCACGATATTTATTGCTATCCTGTTTATGAGTTACATTCGTATGTCTCCAGAGCTCCAAAACAACAACTTTCACCTTCTTCATTGACCACAGTGCTTTTATCTCCCGTTTTAAAATCATCATATCTTATCTGCTTCTCTTCTTCTCTTTCCGATTCTCTGTAAACATAGTGCATGCAATTACTATCTATGATAAAATAGGGTTTTCCTTACTTATTCACAATCATTATATCTGGTTCTTGATGGTCAAATTAATAGTCGCATTGGATTATTACATCGCACAGTATATTTACTTTATCGTTTTCTATTATTTCTACTGAGGTTTGCCCATATAATACCAAGTAGTGGCCACACAGCTCCTAATTAATCATTCTTGCGAAATTATTGTGTTTTCTTTTGCATTCCTCTCAGACCAGCTTCGTACATTCCTTTACAACATACACACGATATTAATTTTATCACTTTGTTATTTCACAATAATGCTGCATTAAGAATAACTAAAAAGATACTGTATGCTAGATACGTGTACACACTCTCCCTGACAAAGGTTTTCTTTCTGTAATCCATACGAAAACCACCGTGACTTTTGTATATAAATTGTTGCAATTATTTTCCTTTTCTTCGAAAATATGCTTCCATGAGTCTAGCTATTTATTACATTTTATATATTGCTATATATGATCGATCCAAGCCAGGTACACACGAATGAGTTTTAAATATTGACATGTCGAAAGTTCTTAAACACCACGTAAACTGAAATTGAAAAGAATCTGACTATATTACTGTGTAGGCACTAACGCATTAATATTTCGCAAAGCTTTATCTTGCTCTGCATAAACATCAACGGCTCTGCGCAATATGACAATATGAATAAGTTAATTATGGCAATAGACTGAAGCAATATAAGTATATATCTATCTATCCATATATTTATGCGTCTATCTATCTATTTATCCATGTATGTATGTATCTATCTATATATCTATCTATCCATGTATGTATGTATGTATGTATGTATCTATCTATCTATCTATCTATCTATCCATGTATGTATGTATGTATGTATGTATGTATCTTTCTATCTATCTATCTATCCATGTATGTATCTATCTATCTATCCATGTATCTATGCGTCCCTCGATCCCTTTTGATCGAACTCCCCCCCCCTTTTCCCTTCCTACGATCCCTTTTTATCGACACACCCCTATCTTTTTTTCCTTCCCCCTCCCAAAAAGAAAAGCTCTACATTGTATTTGTCCCATCTTTGTTGAGCCCTGTGTGGCTAATAAAAGAAATGTATTTATCCATGTATGTATGTATGTATGTATGTATCTATCTATCTATCTATCTATCTATTTTTTTTTCTATCTATCTATCTATCTATCTATCTATCTATCCATCTATCTATCTAGAATTTTTTAAAAAGAAGAAATCTAGACTTTTTTAAGAAAAAAATCTTCAAGTCCATCTGTGAGTGCTTGTGAATCGGTGATCACGTCTACAAACGATAGCGCGCGCGAATCTAGCGTGGTTGAAAGTAATTCAGAAAACAATTATTATAATATTTTGTATTATAAAGGATCTTGACATTCTTTTTACTTTATATAAAATATTCTATACATTCTCTAGTTGTTTTATTGCCATTTATTTACTAGTATTATAAATTTTATTGGTAAAATGTTTTTGTGGGAACGAATTGCAATTGATAACATTGCTACTATGGGAAATCATTGCCCTGTTGTACGAGTTATCGTTCTATGAGCGACCTCCGAGACCGAATTAACTCGTATATCGAGGCATTAGTGTGCGTGTGTGTGTGTATGTGTGTGTGTATCGAAGGAGCTAGAGAAAGAGAGAGAGAGAAAAACAGAGAGAGAGAGAAAAACAGAGAGAGAGAGAAAAAAACAGAGAGAGAGAGAGAAAAACAAAGAGAGAAAAACAGAGAGAGAGAGAGAAAAACAGAGAGAGAGAAAAAAACAGAGAGAGAGAGAGAGACATACAGAGAGAGAGAGAGAGAAACAGAGAGAGAGGGAGAGAAACACAGAGAGAGAGTAAGAAAAACACAGAGAGAAAAAACACAGAGAGAGAAAAACAGAGAGAGAGAGAGAAAAACAGAGAGAGAGAGAGAGAGAGAGAGAGAGAGAGAGAGAGAGAGAGAGAGAGAGAAACACACACACAGAAAAATAAAGAGAGAGAGAAAGATGGAAGAATTTGAGATGTTGTCAAATGTAGAGAAATATTCATAAGAGAAATATTTCGGAATTAGAGACCGAATGTAACGAAGGAGAAACAGAATTTACACTTTAACAGATATTTACGAATACAATAAAACGTTGGAGTGAAACCAGAGTAGTTATTCCTACAAGATATTCAAACGACGTGAATAAATCATTTAAAACAACGACTGCGTGTTCAAGGTGATTATCAGCTAATTCGACATAATTGGGAAATTGATGCAGCTTTTTTTATAGCTTTGGCATTCAAGCGTATTTCATTATTGTGGACATTCATTGAAAATGTATGATGCGTATGACGGGTAAAGCTGTATCGAATATACGTGTGCATTTGCGTACGTACAAGTCTGTATGTGTGCATGTGTGTGTGTATATGTGCGTGTGTGTCTTGTGTGTGCGTGTGTGTGTGTGTGTGCATGACTGAGCAGGTGAGTTTGTGTGTGTGGACACATTTTGTGTTTGTAATATGTATGAGGTCGTTTGAAGAAATAACACTTTCCTTCATGACTTCAAGTTTGTTGAACATCGGATGGAACTTCAAAGAAAATGGCTTCAGGGGGGGAATAAAAGAGACTTTGCAACAGAATTAATAAAATATAAAGAATTTCAAGAGAATGATGCCAATTGTTTCTCTTGTTAGTTTATCATTTTCTGGTTTCTTATAATTCATTATCAGAAACAATCATCCGCATAGTTATGGTGACCATGTTTATAATCATCATCGTCATGCGCAACACCATCTCTGCTGTTGCTATCACCACGGGCAACGATATCATCGTCGTTGTCATTGTCATCATGATCATTACCCATCACACCCGAACCAGTACCATCAACTCCACGATCACCGCTGCCGCCATCATTGTCGTTGTTTTCATCATCATCATCATCATCATCATCATCATCATCATCATCGTCTTCGTCGTCGTCGTCGTCACCACCACTAAGACCATCATCATCATCAACACCACCACCACCATCACTACCGTCGTCATCATCATCATCATCATCACCACCATCACCATCATCATCATCACCATCATCGTCTTCGTCGTCGTCACCGTCGTCGTCACCACCACTAAGACCATCATCATCATCAACACCACCACCACCATCACTACCGTCGTCATCATCATCATCATCATCATCACTATCACCATCATCACCATCACCATCATCGTCTTCGTCGTCACCACCACTAAGACCATCATCATCATCAACACCACCACCACCATCACTACTGTCGTCATCATCATCATCATCATCATCACCATCATCGTCTTCGTCGTCGTCATCGTCGTCGTCACCACCACTAAGACCATCATCATCACCACCACCACCACCTTCACTACTGTCGTCATCATCGTCGTAAATCGTCGTCGTCGTCATCATCATCATCATCATCATCATCATCGTCGTCGTCGTCGTCTTCATCAATTATTTCTGAAATAGAAACTCACATTTTAAAAGTGTTGATTATTTACCTACTACCAATCCTAAATAGATGCCAGTGAATAGTGAAAATTGATCAACATCCCCAGGTGCCAATTAGAAATTTTCACGTAAATATTGCTTCAATAGAGTGTTAATCCTTATACCTGAAGTCATGAATGTCTTACTGTTTAGTGCGCAGTTCATTTTCATAACACACACCTGTGATTAGAGGCTTCGAGGTGATGCTCATATTGTCTTCGTTAAAGGTATATTTCCGCAGCAATATCATCCTAGATGCACTCATCTCCTTTCTTAGGGGCTGCCTCTCTTAAGGAGAAGTATAACTCTTTGGGATCGCAAGTACTTATATAAGAACAACAACGACAGCAGCAAGGGATCAGCAACGATAAGAACAAGATCAACAAGGAGATCGAGAAGAAGAAGAAGAAGAAGAAGAAGAAGAAGAAGAAGAAGAAGAAGAAGAAGAAGAAGAAGAAGAAGTGGAAGAAGAAGAAGAAGAAGAAGAAGCAGAAACAAGAAGAAGAAGAAGAAGAAGAAGAAGAAGAAGAAGAAGAAGGAGAAGAAGAAGAAGAAGAAGAAACAAGAAGAAGAAGAAGAAGAAGAAAAACAAGAACAAGAAGAACAACAGAGGAAGAAGAAGAAGAAGAATAAGAATAAGAAGAAGAAGAAGAAGAAGAAGAAGAAGAAGAAGAAGAAGAAGAAGAAGAACAACAACAACAACAACAACAACAACAACAAGAAAACAACAAGAATAATAATAATAATGCTAACAATATGGCATGCTCGATTGCAATGAAATCATGGAGAAGGAAATGAAAGAATAGCTGAAGAAAGAGTGTATTCCTTATAACTAGGATTGTTGTTGCGCTCAGAATTGACTGGATGGAATAAAATCCAATCGGTAAATGCATGGATAAAAGCATCACTTGTGTATAGAGTTGGAATCATAAGCTGGCAAGAGAAAGATCTGATGAGTATGGATAGGAGGACGCGAAAATTATTGACATTGTACGGTAAATTCCATCCTAAGAGGGACTCTGATCGGTTGTACTTGTCCAGAAGAAATAGGGAGAGACGTCTGACACTATTATTGATGCATGTGAAGAATTCCGGTATAATCAAAACTGGTAACTGTGTTGAGAAATTGAAAAAGAATAAAAATAACACAAAAATATACCATGGAAAGAAAAGAAAATGTACAGACAGTTTGCAAGAGATACGAGCGCAATGAATGATATAGGAAGCCAGTAGTTATGGATGCGGAGGAGTGATTTGGGGATAGAAACAGATGCAGTTATAAGCGTGACACAAGATCATGCATTAAGAACAAACTAAGTGAGGAGCAAAATTGATAAAACAAATGAGTACAACAAATGGTAAATGTGTAATAAGAGGGTTGAAATATTGTGACACATTGTTAGTGAATGCCCGAAAATGGTACGGCGCGAATACAAAAGGCGACATGGCAGTGTGCCAAGAATGATCCATTGGGAGATATCTGGAAATTACGGCCTACAAAGAACAAACACATGGTATGACCCAATCAAAGAAGGCGTTACTGATAATGAGGATTACCAAATCCTGTTAGATGCAATGATGCAGTGTGACCAATTAGATCGACCCCATTGTTTCTCAGGTACTTTATTTATCGACCTCGAAAGGATGAAAGGCATGATGATGATGGTGATAACTGAAAACAGCTGCAGAATAAAGAATGGTTTAAGTATGGATCCTAGAAACACTAGCCATAAGCAAGGAAGCACCAATAGTCTTAAAGTATATAAAACATTCCATGTATAAAAGGCAGACAGTGCTAGAATTCCAGACAAAAATTCCAGACTCAGACAAACCAAAGTCATCCCATTAGAAGAGGAATATTCTGGAGAGATAAGAACCCACCACTCCTTTTGTGCTTCGCACTAACACCTTTATCTGACATGCTAAACAGAACTGGATGTGGATACAACTATTACGGTAAACAATCAACAGTCTCTTGTATATGGATGATCTAAAAGTGCACGCTACAAATGATAAACAGCTGGGAACATTACTGCAGACAGTACATGGATTTATCAGAAAAATAAACAAGAAAATTTGGCTAAGGAAAATGTGCCAAAGCAACCTTGAGAAGAGGAAAACTAGCGAAGAGTAGTAGAAAATTAGACCAAAACATGTAATAAAATAAATACAAGTAAATGCAGAATGCGTGGAGATAGAGAAGAAATAATAAATCATTTCATCTCTGGTTGCCCAGTCCTGGCTAAGAAGGAATATATTCATAGACACGACAGAGTTAGGACCTATATAAACTGGAAGCTATGCCAATACTATGGAATAACAATAGAAAGAAGATGGTATACACACACACCAGAAAATGTCACAGGAAGAAAACGAGAAAGAAACCATAATCTGGGATATGCCAATATACACAGATAGAAAAATTAAGGCCAATAAGCCTTGTTAGTCTTATATTCACAACCTGAATATACATATATGAAATGCATTATGAATAGAATAATATGAGTCCGTAACCTGAAACATATTTCTAGAGTGAGTTTGTTGGATTACTATAAGTGATGGTCGGTTGAGCATGCTTTTCTGTCAAACACTACTGTCGCAACACGCGCGCTCTTCTACTTTCGTATTATCGTTAGGAACCTCTTTACGCATAACATTCAAATTAAGTATACCACTTTTGATTTTGGGCCGAATGAGTCGTAGATTAAATATTTCGTCATTGTATGCACAGGAGGATTGCAATAGGATTACTATTATTAAGAAACGCATTTTCATTATTTATTTAGACATGAGAACACATTATAACCGATCTCTCTCTCTCTATATATATATATATGAAATGCAATAACAATTTGAGATAATGGTCAATATATTTGGCAAGCGTTACTGACACAGTTATCTTTCAATATTTTCAATATTTGTTTTCCATTTCATTCGTTCAATTTCCTTTTTAAATCGTCTTCGTCGGATAAATTTATTGGAGCAGCCAATAATAATAACAACAACAGCAATAATAATAATAATAATAATAATAATAATAATAATAATAATAATAATAATAATAATAATAATAATAATAATAATAATAATAATAATAAGAAGAAGAAGAAGAAGAAGAAGAAGAAGAAGAAGAACTACAACAGTATGAACAACAATAAAATGGTTGATAATGATAATAAAAATAATCACAATCATTACAATTGTAGTAGTTGTTGTTATTATTATTATTATTTGGTGTTATTGTTACTAAACCGATATGAGAAATCGATGGCAGAAATATTTGTAAATAGATGGAAAGATATGACGTTACAAAACATTTCTCTCAATCGTACTCTTGTATGAAAAAAAGATATTGGGTTAATGAAAATCGTGTAGATATCATGGCTTCCTGGACTTGGCAATGCACTTGAGCTTCTCTATTTCTTTCAGTAAGGAGAGCCAATAAGTGTATCGATTTTTATCTCTCCAGTAAATTATTTTAATAGAAGAATCGATACTGGCACCACAATATTAAAATTTGATGTTTTTTATAAGCCACTCCAATTATTATTCTTTTTCCTCATTTATCCTAAGCTTTTGTTCGAGTATAATGCAATAAGTGTCGCTAAGATCATCAGCAACCATGATTTGATTGTTTGTTAATTACATTAAATTTCAATTCTCTTCAATAATTGAGGAATTTTCACGTAGATTTTACGAAATACTTTCTAAAGCACAAGTGCTTTACAAATCAGCATTTTATATAAAATATGTTCAATTTACAAATAACAATAGATTAACCACATGTTGACATTCTCTCTTTTGCCGCCTTCCCGGACATAGATTTTTTATACTCAGAGGCAATAATTATCACTTTCGTGTTAAATACTGTTATGCTATGTTTATTAAGAAACGTTTCCTGTCCAAGTTGGTCAGAACATGGTATGAATTCAACATAAAGATTTGAGAAGCATATTGTAAAGTATCCGGTCTGATATGCGGGATATCCAACACTTGGATTTGTAGCTTGTTTTTATCGACCGAAATCTCAATGTTCAGGTCAGAGGAATACGAACGTGAGGCTCTAAATTTCAGAATAAATTACACGTGGAATTCTATTCGACACTCAAAAGACTCTGCCAATTATCTGCATAAAATTAGTTTACATATTAGAAATCAAAGAAACAAAGAGCATCTAATTCTCTTCTTTCGAGAGAGATACACAACACCTCTCTCTATTGTCGAAATGTAATGTCAACAAAAACAAACATCATCTTTCGCTCAATTCCTAGTTGATCACTTTCCTCACTTTCTCATTATATAATATTATTTCCTCGTATGTCTAATTGAAAAGGCCAACACAAAAGGAACAAAAATTGATAAAAACGGTGATTTCGATATTTAGGATGTGTATCGACCAGGAAGACAAACTGAGTTCTCAATAATGATGCAGTAAAAACAGCAATTGAAGAGGATCCTCATTAAATTCTTAGGGACTTATGTTGTTGGCACTCCGTCGCTTACGACGTCGAGGGTTCCAGTTGATCCGATCAATGGAACAGCCTGCTCGTGAAATTAACGTGCAAGTGGCTGAGCACTCCACAGACACGTGTACCCTTAACGTAGATCTCGGGGATATTCAGCGTGACACAGTGTGACAAGACTTACCCTTTGAATTACAGACACAACAGAAACAGGAAGTAAGAGTGAGAGAAAGTTGTGGTGAAAGAGTACAGCAGGTTCGCCACCACCACCCCTGCCGGAGCCTCGTGGAGCTTTAGGTGTTTTCGCTCAATAAACACTCACAACGCCCGGTCTGGGAATTGAAACCGCGATCCTATGACCGCGAGCCCGCTGCCCTAAACACTGGGCCACTGCGCCTCCACAGGTACATCACCCTAGAACATGATAATGCAACGCCACATTCAGCGAAGACAACACAAGAAAAGATAATTCATTAGGCTGGCTAACACTATCTCACCCCATTATCATTTTCACCAGACCTAGAAACATCATATATATATACTTATTCGGATTACTTATGCAGGTTACGAGTGGCAAAAAACATTCAGAAGCAAGAAATCTGTCGAAACGTCATTTCAAACACGTTCCTCATCTAAAGAATCTATTTTTCCTGAGGAATCAGAAATCTGCTTTTGAAGTGGGAAAATGTTATTGGTAATGATAGCGATAATATTTTATATGAATAAGTATATTTACAATATGTTTTGTGCTGAGTTCGTCTACTTAAATGAAATACGACATAACTGTTCTTTATCCATAATATACACATATAATCTCGTACACTTATATCGCCGTTTCCTTTTACTCCTATTTATTAAAAGCCGCTGTAACCCTCATGCCATTGCTACAGTCAGACACCAACATCGAATGTCTTCAGATGTTTCGTATTGTTATTAACATATTTAAAATATTAAAAATGTGATTTATCTCAATACTTTATTCCAAACAAACCAACTGCAATGGCTTGTTATAAACAGTGAAATCAATGAAATTTATTTACCAATATCTTATCTGTTGTATATTCAACATTTATCATTTCCATTAATCAAACACTTATCAAATATATAACAAGATTTTGTAGAATTATGCTTTGAAAGATTTAGATATTAATATTTAGGTTTTCTTCTCTACACAAAGAGAAATTATACGGATACTATTTGTCCAAAACCAAATTTCTAAACTTTGGAAGAATCTGCTACAGCCGCCTGACTTCCGATGTATTATTCCATAAACAAATAGTGAAATATTTGGAGAAACCTTATTCTATCTTTTCTGCTTCTTATTGGATTAGGCAATAAAATTGCAGGAATCTCTTTCTGTCAAGATAATAAGTTATTTACTTCTCAATCCATAAAAGTAATGGATGCCGTGGGATATCTAATTTAAAGTTTCATATATTATTTTGACGATATGAAATAATATAATTACTTAAAAACATGGATGTTTTACACAAATTTTATCGCATGAAAACATCTATTTCCAATTTAATTATTCGCCTACACACCTTTAAGTGAACAAAATAATCAAACAAACATACGACTTTCTATGTGTGTGATGTGTGTATATACATCGTATATATATATATATATATATATGTGTGTGTGTGTGTGTGTGTGTGTGGGTGTGTGCGTGTGTGTGTGTGTGTGTGTGTGTGCATAAGTATACACACAGACACACACACAAACACATATACCTACATATATAAGGGAAAAGGTGCTGAAAAGTTCCTAGCCTTAAGGGTGTCGTGAAAGGCCTGGCTGGAGGCCTAACCGTCAGAGTTCGTTTATAGGGCTTAGAAGATTTGGAGGATTGTTGCATATAAATACATACGCCCACACAAACACACAGATAGATAGATAGATAGATAGATAGATAGATAGATAGATAGATAGATAGATAGATAGATAGATAGATAGATAGATGCACATCATAATTATATGTATATAGAATGTCTACGTGTGTGTGTTCGTGTGTTCATGTGTTCGTGTATATTGTTATCCATTGTTAGCTTGTGTGCAATGTATTTAGTACAAGCCCTTTACCGGATCTTTTTAAAACGGGGGCCACATTTTTCATTAACGAAACACTTTGACACTTGGAACACTGGTAGAATGTGTCATATAAAACATCTTTTTCTCTTAGTCTTCTTAAAAGAAAAAGAAATCCATAAGTTATTTCATGTTAAAGTTGTCGTATTTCTGTAATTTCAACCAATCACTGACGTCCATTCAGCCGATATACATTAAGTGCCGACTACATAAACAAACGATTCTGAAACAATTAACCCTAACCCTAGGGTTCGGGTTAGGGTTAGGGTTAAAGCAAATTTAAAATGAAAAAAGCAAATAAAACGAAGGTATGGAGATTAAATACGCTTTACATCGCTTAATCAGCCAAAGGAGTAAATGTAAACAACTGAATACTTGTCAGTGATTGGTTGAAATTATCGAAATAAGACAATTTTTTACATGAAATAAATTCGAATACAAAAATATTTGTCTGTTCTATAACACAAAATAGATAAGTATACGAAGTTTGAAAGTCTTTGCGTACCAAAAACACTACGTAAAACATTAATGAAAAATGTGGCCCCCGTTTTAAAATAGATCCCCTTTACCTTTAAACCGACAACAATTTGACACCGAGTTAACTATTGTTTACCAAAGAAATAATGTCATTGATTTGATTTTATTTCATTCATCAAATTATTTCACACACAGTATAATACAGTAGAAACGCTTCACTAAATAGTGTAAATTTAAAAGGATTCGGTTTTACCCCGTATCTTAATATAATTCGTGCAATGATGGAAATGAAATCTTCGAAAGCTATTCTAAATTACCGATTCTGGAGCTCCGTAATATTAAATTGAAGAATTTTATTTCAAATCATGTTGAATTACCTTGCAGTGGCGACATAATTCTGAGTATATATAAAATATATCTAAAACAATTTTCCTTATATATTCGTGTTGTAAATAAACAAAATTGATTACTGCCAGGTATCTTATCGGTTAAAATATTCCTTTCTGAATGTTTTTGAATTCTTGTAATATCATCAGTGACGCTCATTCTCCAAAATCTTGTATAATGTATTTTACGATTGTATGATGTTCAGAAAAGCATTAATACATACATACAAGTATATATATATATATATATATATATATATATATATATATATATATATATATATATATATATATATACATGGGGAGAATTCAAAAAAAAAAGAAGCAACAGACGAAGACAGGTAGTGTAGAAAAGGAATAGATGTATTAGTATAACGCTCGGGAATTGAAATAGTCTTTAATGTCTCGAGCCTTCACTCTTCCACAGAAAGGAACACAGAAAGAAGCACAGAAAGAAGCAAGGAGAGAAAAGAAATGTGTGTAGTGGTTAGCGATATATCATGGCGAATGCCGGAAAGAAGGGTCATACATACATACGTATATTATTTTTTTATACCGAATTCAACTAAGGCTTTAGTCGGCTTTAGAAATTATTAGAAGGCACTTGAGGAAGGTGTCACGCAGTGAGACCGAACCCGGAACCATGTGGTTGAAAGCAAGCTTCTTACGACACATCTACACACATACACACACACAATCACACACGAACACAACACGCACACCCATGCATATATCTACATGTATGTGTGTGTGTGTGTGCGTGTCTGTATGTTCAGTTTTAATAAAAACAATTTTATTAATCTGAAACGCTACTCTATAATTTTGTTTAATATATATAATATTTTTTAAGCAAGAACACACACACACATATATATATATATGTGTGTATATATATATATATATACTCACATGTATTTAAATATATTATATTATTCATATATTAGTATATACATATATATGTATACAGGTCTCTCTCTTTACACACACACATATATAGATATTGTGCCATTAAATAAATTATATTTATCTCTCACCAGATGGAGTACATATTCTGTTAAATTTTCTATCACAGAACAGTATATTATATTATACTATGTTATATTATATTATACCATATTATATCATATTATATAACATATATATATATATAGATTTAAAGAAAACAAAAAAGGAGAAGTATTGATGAACAACAATTGACTTACATCAATTATTATTTATTAATTCAATACAAATAGACTGCAGTTTGTGTATTTTATGTTTTCTTTAAAATTTGATTCTTGATAACCTCATGTTTATGCTTGCATATATACTCCCATGGTTAAACATCGGTAATATACCGGTAAAATAATGGATCCTTCTATCCCTTAGACGGTTATTTTAACCTCTAGCGCCGCTAACCTTATATATGTGTGTGTTTGTGTGCGTGTTTGTATATTGAAGATATCAGATTAACAATTCCTCCTTTCTTATATAACGGATTTTCATGCTTTTGATATTGCCTCCATCCGTTGCCGTCATTTTCATAAATTCTCTCCTTTGTTTGGTTTGTAATTATAGCAATTGTCCTGTATTCTGTAAGCTGCTCCTCGATTTAATTTTTGTAAAGGAAATATTTTGTCTAAGTAATAGGTTAATAGATGGGTGTAATTTTGTATTGGACCAATTGAGAGTTTTTGTAATATGCTGTGTACACGTACACATACTAACGTACGTATATACCTGTATCTATATGTAAGTACGTACTTCTGTATGTATATTTTATGACCTAACTTTAACTTGGTTCAGATATGAATTGTTTCGAATTTGACTCTCCTACCCATGAACGTACTTGCTGGCCAAAGCTACAGGTAACTATGTTCAGATTGATATCTGAAAGTTTTAACATGTTTGTACTTCAAGAATTTGCTAATAAACACTAATGATTTGTCAGTAATTTTAAGCAATCTATTCCCATGTTCTCGTTTAGATTAACTACTAGATTGCATACAAATCAGCGAAAAATGGCAACATATCAATATTTTTAATACTTAATTTAGACGTAAATTTTCGAGTGTAATAATCCATTATTATATTCTTGAATTCTTGAGTATTTCCATTTATTTTCTCAAAAGTCCTGCAGTGAGGTAATGGAATTTTAATGAGGGTAAATATCCGATGACTTAATATTTAAACAATAATATAATTCCATTAACTCAGATGCGGCAATTCTGTCTAATGAGCAAATCTTCCAACTTTGTAAAACCCATATTTATAACGATTTCCGATTGAATATTTGACAAGAAAACGTAACGGCAAAGTTTTTTTATTCAGAATGTAAAACAGTACATCTACATAGTTGAACGATAAATAACATGCTTTATATATATATATATATATATATATATATATATATATATATATATATATATATATATATATATATATATATATAGTCTGAAAGAGAGTCTCGCGAAATACACGGTGCAGCACGAGACAAATGTCTAAGAGACAAAATATTTCCCAGACAACCTTACGACTGTCGTGCATAAGTATTTAAATTGTAAATCATTAAAATTACAACATCGAGACCTAGTTTTGACAGCTTCCAAAGCAAAAGAACAGGACAGGTGCAAAAAAATTGGCGGAAGATATTTAGATCACCTGTGACAATGCCTTCATTTGGTCGGAAGAAGAGATATTCACCGTGGAGGCTATTCTAAACACACAGAATGGCAGGATTTTGACTACAAATACGTATATTGTTCCCAAAAGAGCGTGTAAGGTGTTTCGCTGAATGATACCCGCCAGAGAAGAGAGATGGTTTGAGTGGCGGTGTCATCCGATTATGGAAAATCTCTAGTGTACATTAAAGAGGGGACGAAAGTCAGTTTGGCATTTTCCATGAAAATGTTGTAGGATAATATTTTCGGCATAGGTGATCGAATCAGTAAAAGATAATTACGTGTACACATAAGACAGAGCTGTTTTCATACGTCAAATGTTACCTAGCAGTGGTGCAGGAGCCATTTCAGAGGATTCTAGGACATGATTGTGTATCCTCTCTCAATCACAGACGTCAACCGATGGACTTCATTATTTGGTCCATTCGGGAAATTGATAATTCAAGTATTCGATAGGAAAATATAACCTTTCTGAAGAAAGTCTCAGTCACGTCATAGGGACACTTAAGTGAAGAAGTCATCCAGTGTTCGTGTGACTGTCTTCTCGGCCACCTTCGGGCGACTGTAAAGGGTAAAGGCGCACATATTGAATTGAATGTGTTTTAATGTTACATGATCCTATTTCATTAAAACCTAAAGAACTTGTGTGCTTTTATATCCTTTACTAAACGTCATAACTAAAAATAAATTGAAAATTTTAGCCCTAACCCCGTGTGTGTGAGAGAGAGACTACACCAGAAGATAACGGTACGTAATTCCAGATTAAAATAGAAGCGAGCACATCAACATTTGCGGCACTAACGAACAACCTAACTCTACAATTTTTTCCCTCTTTAAATTTAGGAACAAGGCAACCTATATATATATATATATATATATATGTGTGTGTGTGTGTGTGTGTGTGTAAATATACAATATATATATTGTTAGGGACTTAAAAACGATAAAACCTTTTATCGGATAATTCTTTCTTTATTGCCCACAAGGGGCTAAATATAGAGGGGACAAACAAGTACAGACAAAGGGATTAAGTCGGTTAGATCGACCCCAGTGCGTAACTGGTACTTAATTTATCGACCCCGAAAGGATGAAAGGCAAAGTCGACCTCGGCGGAATTTGAACTCAGAACGTAACTGGAGACAACAAACACCGCCAGGTTCTCCTCCCCTATCTGAATTGTCTCGGGAATTGCTTCAATTATTTTTGGGTCAGCTTCGATAATGAGACTAACTGATTGACCAGTCCAGTTAGCGTTTTCGATAACGGCAGCCTGGAGGAGGGTAATTTTCTCTTCGTCTTTGACTAAGACTGCCTCCACCACCCACATAGGATCCACGTCCGGTGGGACCCTTGTTATATTAATTCTGGACGTTCTCATCCCTATACAGGTGGGCATGAGCGCTACGTCTTCCGTTTTCAGACTCTCTACGGAATGCTTTTGTGCCATTTCCTTGTTGGCAAACCTTACTTCCACTTCTTGCTTCTTGTCACATACACTACGTCGCTCCATATTTCCCTCAACCACTTTTCAATCTTCTTTTCTGTAAATCTTTCGATTTTTCTTTTTTGTAAACAATAAGTTTTAAAAATTATTGTTTTCTGCTTTTTGTCTAACATAAATTGCTCCGGTGGTTGTATTTGAACCACGCTATATTTCACTTTCATCATTTTTAAATATTTTATGTAGTCTAACTTGTTCGTCGACAGCTGCCGGGTTCGACCCCTAGCTGCCAACGCAAAACTTTTTTTTTCCTTTCTCGCCTGCTCAGTCTGGATGCTAGGCGCATCGATAATCCTTTTGGTCACAATACTTTCTGACAAAGTTGAGAAATCTTCTTGTGAAAGCTCTGACGAGCTTTCCGATACGTCTCCAAATATTTAATACATCCTGCTGTGCACTTTGGTAACGGGGGAATTACAAATTCTTTTTTTCAGGGGAATCCACTGGTTTTTCACTTGTAGTTGGCTCCTCGCCAGACAACAGATCTTTCGTCTCACTAGACATTTCTGTGCCAACGTTAGGCCTCTCTCTAGACGTCATTCTTCCCCCCCAACGGGGGAATGAACAAACGTGTGCTTTCTACAAGCACTTAGTGTTTTCAAATAAAAACTCCAACAGTTAGAATTTCAACAGAAATTGCAGTTAGTAAAGGAGTAGTTATTATAAATATTAACACTAATAACCAGCAATTTTCACCACGAACACACGTGCGACGCGTAACCAACAAACTCACAGAGACGAAATACCAATTTCTTTATTACCCACAAGGGGCTAAACACAGATGGGACAATACACACATGCGGGGACAATTAACACATGATAGAATGGAACAATGAAATTAAACAATGATGATGGGACGGGCACCCCAGCCCCACCCCGGGGCGGCCGCGTTATTTCAATTATTTCAACAGTTCTTAATAGTTCCTTTCACAATCTTCGATATTTCTTTTCAAAATTATCTCAATAATTTATCCAAAATAAAACTACTCAGCGTTTTCTATAATCTTATTTCCTCGTAGTTCACCACTGGAGCGCTGGGTTTGAAATTCACCTCGGGCCCCAGTGGGTTTATATCTGTCGGGAAAGCCTCTTTTAATTTTTTATACTTTTCTTTTTCTATTAAAATCCATCTCGCCTCCTTATCGCAACGGTCCGAGAGGTCCACTTTGACAATGTCTTTCATTTTGGATATCTTTATTTTTGTGTGTATCGATATGACATCAAATATATGTCGTTCCCATGTACCTCCTGCGTCTGTATGTCTGTTCTTTTTTGTTTTTGTGATTCTGTACTACCTTGCGTCTGTTCTATATTTCTTTGTGACTGTATATCTGTGTGTTCATCTGTCTGTAGTTCTGCATGTTTGTGTGACTGTAAGTCTGCATGTTGTGTTTGTGTGTCTGTGTTTTCAGGTTCTGTGCTTTTAGGTTTCTGTAACTCTGCGTTATCTTCTTCCCTTCTGAGTGTGTGTATGTCTGTGTGTTTATGCATCTGTGTATCTGTCTGTCTGTGCGATTGTGAGACTGTATGGTTCTGTAGTAATGTTCTGTTGCTATTATCTTCTTTCCTCAGTGATCCCACTTGATCCTGTGATTTGCATTTTTCCCTTGTTCGACTTTCGGCGATGAACTCCTCTCTCTCTTCTTTGATTTAGCTTCCTCAAAATCAGCTCTCTGCTCCTCTTCCTGTGACTGTTTCCTCTCCTCTATCACGCCTTCTTGCGTTTCCATTTCTTTGTTTTCCATTATTTCTGGGCACCTTCTTCTAATGTGACCTCTTTTGCCACATTCGTAGCACTTTGGAGGTCTCCCCTCCAAGATTATGTCCAGTTTGTCCTCGTTAGGCAGCTCCAGTGTCTCCGGTATGTCACTGTAAACTTTCTGACTTGCTATAAAAAGCACATTCAATCCATACCCCCAGCAATTTATTTGTTGGGTTCTGCTTATCATAATTATCCTTACATCTTCTCCTTCTCTTTCAGGAAAAACTGCTGCCATTACCCATTCCAACTCTATTTTCGGTGGGATCCTACCCACTCTAATCCACGCTGGACGTCTACCCAACTTACTGGGAAAGAGCATCCAATTTCCATTGGCTAGTATTTTATTGGCGTATTTTTTTGCTGCCTCCTCCGATACAAATGTTATTTCTACAGATGCCTATGTCTTGCCTCTTGTAAAAAACAACACATCTTCTTGGAATTCCTTCAAACACTCCTCCTTCGTTCCACTCTCTATTCTTTTATTTTTCCTTGGAAAGGATTTATATTCCACGACTCCAATTTCCATTTTCGTCTTTTCCTCCTCTGATGGGGACAACTTTACGTTTGGCCCCTCCTTCTTTATATTTTTCAATTTTCTCAGCCATGTCTTCATTCCAAGGTATTTCATATTGCTTCAGCAGGCCTGGGACGACGGAGGCTCGACTACCCGCCGCTGTTGTATACGTCTTCATGTTCTCCATCTCAGCAACGCCCACCAAAAAATAGTGGTGTTATACTAAAAAAATCGCAGCGAGTAATAACACGTCCGACCAGTAAACTCCCGGCAGACGAAATAGCGCCAAGCATTTCGCCCGGTGTGCTAACGATTCTGCCAGGTCGCCGCCTTAAAACCTTTTACCGGATAATGTTAAGTTAAACAGACAGTTTTTCATACTGCGCTGTAAGATCAGGATGAAGTCCATTGTCAAAATGGGGGTAGCTAGGTTTTAATAGCCAAATTGTGAAACTCTAAAAAAATTGGCTATACCTCAGCAAACCTTTATAAGCAGAGATAATTGTACCCCAGTTTTTTTTTTGTGACAGCTTTTTTAATTTTTCTGTGAGACAAGTTTCAATTGGATTCTGGGAGCTATGACTGTCAGTTTAGTTTATGCACTTTGTGCTTGGTATTAGGCATTTATGGTATTACATTATGCTCCAGGAATTCGCCAGAACTTTTTGATCGTCAGTTTTAAAATACTTTGTGTCACATCGTGGTGAGTAAAAAAAAATCTCTTCTGTTATATTATAATATTTATGTGAATTTTGAACCCTGCATTTGTGGAAGGTTGTGTAGTAATTTTGCTAGCTATTTTCTGTTTTGATAAATGTTAAAATTTGTATATATAGCTAAATGGTGTATGAATTTAAGTTGTTCATGTAGCCAATTTTTGTATTAGACAACTAACCGTAAATTTTGTCTAATGGTTAGTCAGCATGTTTGTATGAAGTAGTTTTGTGTGAATTTAAAACAAAGTAGAATATTTGTTTGACAATTTAATTTTTTAACTATAATTATTGATGTAGTCTGGCAGCCGTTTTGAGTCACGAAGGTTTAGTTTAAATGGTTGCTTTGACATTAGATTTATTTATGCTTAGGTCGAAGGTTCGAAACCCAAGGTTCGGAAACCGAATTTGTGAAGACAGATTTTATGAAATTCAAATTATCGGAATCCATATTTTTGGGAAAACCAAATTTGTGAGGCCAGGTTTTGTGTGAGGCCAGTTTTGGTGGAACCAAAATTTATGAATCCTGAGCTACGAATACAAGTTTGTGAAATTAAGTTGAAGCCGTGTTTCTGAGTCAGAATTTCTAAACTATTTACATATTGCCTTTCTAAAAATTTTGACTCCACGTCTAGTGTAGCATTAACTTATTTTTTTCGTATATATTTGTTTTGTATGTAGGCTATTTTTTTGTTTTTTTTTGCTGATAATTGTTAATAAGATTTTACAAAACTTCATAGTGTGTTGTTGTTTTGGGTTCATCCCATCTTTGTTGGTTGTGTAAATTCGGGTTATGGCCACCAGGTCGTAACAATACTTCGTTTTTGTTTCTTGATGGGCTGAGTAATACTACCTTATGACCTTACTATGTAACACACACTGTCTGGTTTCATTTCCACTCAATTATTATTTATATTTTTTCTTCCAAAATTGCTTTTGTCCATTTGTCAATGGATGTTGACTCTCATCGAGAAGTTGGCAAAATCAATGAAAATTTTAGAAGAAAGAATATGAATAATAAATCAGTGGAAATTGAACCGGTGTGTTAGATAATGAAGTA
>NC_142942.1:43871939-43906939 GCF_046866305.1 Octopus bimaculoides
TTTTTTGACTGGTGACTTCGTTGATGTCTGTGTGTCTTTTTTTTACCCTGAAGAAGGGGTTATCACCAATTTGTACTCTATTGTGCATTAAATACGGTGATATACCCCCGAAATGGCTATACGTGTTATGTGTTTGTTTTCCACCTATACTCGTAATCCACTGTAAATGATGTTTATGGTTTGACTTTACTGATGTTACCTGCGGAATGGTGAAACTTGGATTTTACTTTGCCACACTTTGGATGTTCTGTTGCTGTCTTGTCCCGTGCGCTTCGGTATTCCTGTTTCTGAAATTGGATTTTACCTACTAAATTTGCTGTCATGAGGGAAGTAGTTGAACTTTCGTACTACTTGAATTTTATTTTTTATTGGCCTCAGCGAATGAACTGTTGTGCTACGTCTCCCTATGTATTATTTTTTTCTGTATATTTTTTCTATATATATATATATATATATATATATATATATATATTTATTCTACTGTATTTGTACCAGTCTCTAATATTTTTAATCAATTTTTAATTGCTGTTTATTTATTTATTTATATTATTATGTTGTATTTTTAATCGATTTTTATTCTTATGTATAAAAATGTTGACCTCCCTTTACTAATTTGGTTTTTGTGGTCTATGTTGTACTTCTTATATGTGGTCATTGGTGGGCTACGGCTTTTCGAGTCGATGACCTAACGGTTTTATTCTGCAATTAACTTTGTACCTATGTCTCAACTAGTTTGAGCACTTCTTTTACAGCCTTGTATAAATTCCTGGTTTTCTAATACAAAACTGTTAATATTGAATAATATATACATATATATAAATATATATATATATATATATATATACATATATATATATATATGCAAAAATATATACATAGATAGGTAATCTTCAAGTAACTGAACGTCTTACCAGTATTCTCCGTACATCTATGTTTATAAATAAATCACACACGTGATTTGATTGACGTTAGGGTCAGGGTGTCATTTATATATAAACAGCTAGAAGAAAACAGATAATACTGGTAAGTCGTTCAGTTATTTCCTTTGAATATTTTTATTCATTTTTTTATCCCCCTAAACTTGAAGATTACCCATAGATATATACACATATATACACACACATATATACACACACACATATATATATGTATATATATATATATAGAGAGAGAGAGAGGTTATGCTTAAAGTTTACATAGGAGACTTTCTTATATAGTATCCAAACCTTGTTTTGGGTATGTCCGTAGTAGTGTGCCTTCCAGGCACGTTCACTACTTAACGTCTATCAGGCGTTAACTGCGTTGTTGCACTTTAGTCGCTGGATCTTCGTGCGGAATTCCTTAGTGCATGTTTACCTAACTAAAGCAAACAGTACACTCTGTCTACCCTGCCAATTATTCAAAATATGTGCGTCTCTGTGTGTGCGTGTGTATCTTCCTCTCTATATATATACACATAGGCTTATATATAGCTATATATGCTTATAAATAACTATATATGAAATAAATATGACGTAATATATATATATATATATATATATATATATATATATATATAGCCAGAGAGATAGATGTTCTCTTGGGAACGGAAAAAATAGATTAGTTTGGTCTGATATTCTGTGGAAATACTCCAGATATAAACAAAAAAAAAACTTGCAATATCTTGTGGTAATAAGTCTCTGAAAACTCGGATAATGTAATCTAAACCTACTGTGATTCTATTAACACCTTCCAATGGAAGAACAGATGCAGAAATACATTTCAACTGATGGAAATTATGTCCACCGTTTCCAATAAATGTAATTTGAGCGTCTGATTCAAAGTAAAAGCATTTCAGATTATCTTGTATCATTTATATATCTGGACCGATGATTTTATTAAATATTGGTAATGCCGATATTCTATTGCCTACTTTTATCTCTTTGTTATCTCTTATTTTCTTTATTACATAATATTGATGTTTTTTTGCGATTTTTGTTTTTCGCTTTCTGTTCTGCCTCTCATGTGTTAATTTTCTTCCTTTCACATTGTTTTTCGATTTTCGTATATCAGGAAGAAAGCTTATGATACATTTCCTCTTTTCCCGTCTCTTTTCAATCTATAATTACATTTATTAGAGTTCTCAGCAACAAGATGATTTACAAAATGGTAAGGGCAACACACAAAAAGCCCCATTGGTAGTTCGCTCTTGTCTCTATAAATTTCGAATCCTACTAGCCTTTTCTTTTTTATTCTTTCTCTCGCTTTTTTTCTCTCTGTCCCTTTCTTTCTACCTCACTCTCTAGCTTTTATACCTCAATCGATGAAACGGATTTGGACATTATTGTTGTTATTATTATTATTTTATTATTAGAGTGATGAGCTGACAAAAATCGCTAACACAACGGATGAAATGCTGAGCCGCATTTATTCTGCCTTTACGTCTTATGTTCAAATTCCGCCGAAGCTCTAATTTGTTTTACTAGTTTTGTCTATTTCTGAATCGACAAAGATATCCGATATTTTTTCTTAACTTTAGCAGCCGTCATCAATGATTTCCTTTCTCTTTTTATTCGTTTCGTAGTTGCCTGAGGTAAAACATGCTCGAATTTCAAATGTTATTATTGAAAAGAATCCGCTCGAAAGCGTCAGGTTATTTAGATACCTCGGAATTACACTAAAATTTAGGAGTACTCTTGATGAAAAAAATCAATGTTAGAGTATCCAAGCGATAAATGCTTTGGAAACCATCCTGTTGTTAGTGGGAAGAACACGGTGTCAGTCTGAAAACTAAAATAAAGGTATAAAAGTCTTGTATTTTGATAACACTTTCCACGAGTCACAATTATGGTGTCCCTGCAAAAGACATATAACGAAACATCTTCAACAGAAGACAGCAAGATATCAAATGTCAACATTTTAGAAAAATGAGACAAGTCCAGTACCAAAACATAGCTGCTGAGAATTCAATGCAGATGGGTAGGACATGTTGTTCGAGTGAAAGATGACCGCATTTCGAAACTCCTTTAGTCTGGCCAACAAATAGAAGTATATCACCGAAAAAGACCCCTCCTAAGGTAGAAGTATGAGTTGAAGCAATCACCAAAGTCTCTATAGTTTAATTTGACATTTTGTGAAAGTCATTGCCTGTCTCGTTCTCCATGGTATAAAATGTTATGATGCATCAAAACAATTTGAATTGAAGAAGCAGAAGACTAAAGGAGTTGTAACCAGGTACATTTTCCCAAATCCTAGGCATACTGAGTATCACCAGTGTCCCAAATGTGACTTCATAGCAAGATCCATACTTGGACTCAAATTGCACTCACACATCCATCACAAATAAACATAGCTACTTTTATTTTTAAAGTTGTTTTCTTTCTATCGATTTTTTATTTAAATCTACTCCTTCAAACTCATAAGTCGAAGTTGATGCGAGTGGCCATCACATACGTTCGACATTGAACACATCTCTTAAGAGTTCATAAAGCAAATTCCTGCAAAAAATGTTAATTCTAGAAGCTTGTAACGAGGCTGTATTGTATGAGAGACACAGGCTATAGTTTCTCGCCGCTTGTGATTTTAGTTTTAACGCATGCGCGCGCGCGCACACACACACACACACACACATATTTTAATGCGTTTCCCTCACAATTTTGGCAGTCCACTCCAAGACTGTTTTAGTCTTTTCTCTAACATTCACCCCGGTTTTGTTATTGAAACATCGAGTAATATCTCCATTTTCCTCACAAACCGTCGTCTTTATTACCATCACATCTGCTTATTGTTTTTATTAACTCTTGTTTGGTCAAGAGAAAAATAAATCCCCAAAGACTCGTGCGAGAATCACTTTCATGACAAAATCTAAAAGAAAAGAGACGCTATATAATCGGTATACAGGGTAGAACGAGTAACTTCAAAACCCATTAATCGCACCCTACTTTTCATTAATCGCACTGGCAAATGAAAAGTACTTGGGTTAATGTTGGTCTTGATCTAATGTTTACAAATATATGTTGTAAATAATCCATGACATGATCCCTTTTGATCATTGCTTTACGCATTCTGATTCTTTTGGTGATGTTTCCTATTGTAAATCCATATTCGCTATTAACCAGACTATAAAATTTACCCTTTCGCAATAATATCACTTCATACTACTACAGTGTTTCAACTTATATGATCGTCATCATTCTTTGAACATTACCATAAATCCAGCTCTAACTTATTTTACTAGTTTTGTCGATTTCTGCATCGACAAAGATTTCCGATTTTTTTTTAACTTTGGCAGCCGTCATCAATGATTGCCTTTCTCTTTTTACTCGTTCATCTTTCAACAACGTCAATTGATATTTTTCTGCTATGCTTTTTGTTCGCCCGATTAAGTAGCTCTGTTGCAGGTTTCCATTATTGTCTTCCATTTGTTATTCTTCTCCGTACTTGCACATTTGAACCTCCCAACGATGTTGCAAATATATTTTTCTTTCCTATAATAATAGTGTGTTTTGTCATACATGGGTAGTGTTAATACGAATTCCCCTTTTATTTGATGCGTAAAACATACATAGGTACACGCACACATACACGCATGCACGCACGCACCTATACAGTCACATATATACATATGTACGGACGTACAAACATACTATTTACATACATATGTGTGTGTGTCCGTCCGCGCGCGTTTCTGTGTATGTAATACCGTAACTGATTTATTGGTATTAACTTTTCTACTCCCCGACATTTTGGGGGAGGGGGCAGTCGATTAGATCGATCCCTAGTACGCAACTGGTACTTAATTTATCGACCCCGTATGGATAAAAGACAAGGTCGACCTGGGCGGAATTTGAACTCAGAACGTAAAGAGAGACGAAATACCGTGATGCATTTCGCCCGGCGTGCTAACGTTTCTGTCGGCCGCCTTGATTTATTCAAATAATCTTTTCTACTCTAGGCACAAGGCCAAAAACTTTAGTTGGAGGGGACCAATCGATTAGATCGATCCCCGGTACGCAACTCGTACTTAATTTATCGACCCCGGATGGATTAAAGGCAAGGTCAGCCTGGGCGGAATTTGAACTCAGAACGTAAAGACAAGCGAAATACCGCCAAGCATATCGCCCGGCGTTTTAACGTATCTTCCTGCCGCCTTGATTTATTGATATAATGAATTGTGCGTCACGAACTGCTGGTAAATTAAGCCATTTCATTCAGTATAATTGAAAAGCTATTAACTGTATCCTTGAACTATCATTTAAAAGCTGATCTATATGTTGGAGTAGACTCAGCACCATACACTAATGATTGGATTCTATCGAAATAGAGAGGAATTACACAGAAAGTTCTAGTTGTGAGAGTATTGAATTGCTTGGACGGAAATAGAATTCAATTCTTGTAATCAGTAAACGTCAGTGGAAGAGCTTTGAAAGAACACCTAGGTAAATTGTAAAGTCGTTTCAAACCTGCAAAACCAAAAATGATATAGAGAATATATAGCTATTACAGACGCGCATACACACACGAGAAATACCACTACGAGTGAACAACAGTAGGGCTAAGGAAATATGTAGAATAATAAATGAGTAACTTATGCGTGTGAGGAGGCACCTAAAATAACTTAAATATTTCTTTACATACAAAATAAAAAATAAAACGAAAACTAGAAACTAATTGCAACAAAGAAAACTACATCAATGAAAAAAGAAAAAAAATCTGAAAATTTGAACAAAAGCAAAATCAAAATAGATTTTGAAAATATACGAATAGGGAAATAGAGAGGAAAAAATGACCAGTTGTCTAGACAGTGAGGAAGTCAGGCACATGAAAAGCCGACTATGTGCCAAAGGTTCTAGAATATAGGAAAAATAGGTTTTACTTCGGAAACAACAGATCAATGTCATAGACACACATAGCATATATAAAAACGAACAGATGAAACATGCGCAGGAGTGGGTGTGTGGTAAGACGTTTGCTTTCCAACCACATGGTTCCAGTTTCAGTCCCACTATGTGGAATCATGTGCAAATGTCTTCTACTATATCCTCGGGCTGACTAAAGCCTTGTGAATGACTTTGTTAGAAACTGAAAGAGGCCCGTCATATATATATATATATATATATATATATATATATATATACATACATATATATATATATATATACATACATACATACAGGGTGTCCCAAAAAGATGTACTGACTCGTTGATTTCCCAGTACTCATGCATTTTGTGTTCAAGTCGATGTTTATTGAAATACATACAATCCGAAAAAGTTAAATTAAATTCAGGAAAATAGATTGTTGTAGAAACGATTATTTATTGTCATTTAGAATTATTTTATGTTCTCTCTCATTCCTGCGTGTTCGCAAATGTTCAAACTGCTTTCCTTCATATTCCAAACGAAGCTGATAACGTCCAACAATGGATTCGAGAACTTTGCCAAACATTTCATTTGGCCTGATAGCTGGGGAACGTGCAGGAAATTCAACGCTACCTATCCTCCCAATCCATTTGTTTGGATTTGTTGCATCGAGGTAAGCTCGTACATCACGATGGTAGTGAGGAGGAGTAATCGTCTGTCAAAGAGTGAGTACATCTTTTTGGGATACCCTGTATATATATATATATATATATATATATATGCGTGTGTGTATGTATGTGTGTGTGTGTGTGTGTGTTTTTGTATTTGTCCCCCACATCATCGCTTGACAACTGATGTTGGTGAGTTTACGTACCCGTAACTAGCGGTTCGGCAAAAGACGCCGACAGAATAAGTAATAGACTGTCAAAGAATAGGTCCTGGGGACCATTTGCTCGACTAAATGCGGTGTTCCAGCTTGGCCACAGTAAAATGACTTAAACAAGTAAAAGAATAAACAATTCGCTATCATCGACTACAAATTGCGCAATTATTATACCAGAATGATTAACTTTATTTCTGGTTGCACTATATTTGTAAACCCATAATATATCCAAAGAATTGATTATGTTTGCAGTTACGTCCACTGGGCAATATGCCGATGGTTGGAAGTAGTAAGAAGTGATAAAATAATAAATCTTTCAGTGTATTTTGAGTATATGACAACTATCTTGTTGCGGTAATTTTTAGACATACCTGTTCAAAGTGAGGATTAGATCGAGCCAAATCTAGACGTGTTTGAAAATATATGGACGTAAGTATATGCACTTAGAGTGATATCTTGATCTGTCCTACTACAAAACATCGATCGAAAAGAAGTGGACAGTAAATGTAATATCAATAACAGTTGGACGACTGTATATAATAATCAAGAACCTGAACAAACTCATAAAACCATACAAAGACATACAATACCATGAATTGCAATTCAAAACAGACCAAACCATACCGATGGTGTCAATTGAAAAGCAAATATCACTCACTAAATTTCAGAACAAAGCGCAGAATATACACAAAAGATTTATCACCGAATAGTTAAAATATTTGTTTCAAAATTCTCTTCTCTTAGACAAGGGAATTATCCTATTTTAACTGACAGCTAGAAACTAAATTCATATATATATATATATATATATATATAGATATAGATATAGATATATAGATAGATAGATAGATTTTACGTGGCCGATTCTTTCTTGTCTTGACATTCACGTTCAAACGGCTGGGTGGAACTGCAGGAAAAACTATACAGTTATGTAGAATGATCCGGTGGTGATACTGGGCTTTCTATTTTTTTCATAGCTCCTATGGTTACCGAGATAATCTATTACAATAATACTCTTGTGTTTTTGAATGTGAAAGGAAGGGATGATAGATGAATAAGGAAAGAAGAGGTGATGTCATACTTGGTAGTGGGATGATGAAAATTGTACGCTGAAAAGATAAATCAACCAGCGTTTCAACTTTGTGTGAATATATGAGTGAGTATGTAAAAGGGGGTTTGTGAATGTGCGTGTGTGCGCAATGGAAGTGGGATGGTTCATCTTTGTTCGCTTAGTATTTGGGTTTATTTTTTGATTCGGTTGAATCTTGGTTTTGACAGAAAAAAGTCATTCTAAAATTGTTTTTTAACGTAAGCGTGCCCAAACAAATCCAATGCTTACACAGACGAGGTTTTACAGCTACCTCATCCAAACCAACCGGGTGAAACAGAGATTAGCTGCTAGAATGTGTGTGTGTGTGTGTGTGTGTGTGTGTGTGTGTGTGTGTCCACACAATAAGTATAAAGACTATTACCGTAGTAACGAAGTTAAAGCACACAGCGTAAAGCCTCTTGGCATAGATTGAACTTGATTGCCGTTGTACATGCACACTAAGTCTTAACATTCTGGCTCAATTTCGCTCTTTACAAAGAGGTTATGGGATGTATTTGTTTTTGTTTTATCTACAGATCACATTACACCGCTTATATAACACAAATAACATCGGCGGAAAAGTTTCAATGCCGCTTCTGCAGATGAAATTGTAAAACAAATTACCAATACGGAACAGACAATTGTCATCAAGTCTTATGATATTAAAATTTTGCCATATTTTACTAATCCTTAAACAATGTTTATGTAAATAGTTTTCCAGTAGAATTGAAACTAGCTCTAGGAGAATTCTACAACAGAATAAATTAATTCGAGATAATATATTAGGCCCAAATGTTTGTTTATTCAAATTTCTCATGTAATCTTTCATCAAATTCTCACTCAGATTTATGTACAATTCCCAAAAGCGTTTATTTCTACTAGGAACTGACATCTTCTCTAACACCATCTGAGTCTCACACTATTCACATCACCTAACTATAATCGTACATCCCACATTGATTTTCGTCTCCCATTTTCTCCATGTTTGTCTTTTCCCAGAGCATTAGTTCTCTACCTATTTCTTCTTTTCCTACGCCGTCTTGCGGCGCACGTACACTACCTCCATTTTTTTCCAATAGTTTGAAGAATTATTAACTTTCGAAACATTAGAATTTTTGTTCAAATTATCAATTTTATTCTTCTGTTATGTTTTTGATTTAGTCCCGGCAGACTATATACCACGCGAGCAATTATCGATGCCAGAAAACAACTCAATTTATACGAAATATAATCAAAAAGCAACACTCCATCACCTGAAGCAGCTCAGGCAGTCACAAAACAAGGTGCCTTATCATATGACCCACAAATTAACATGATTCAAATAACAGATATTCAACATAATAAATACTCACTTAACGTGACACAAACCACAAACGAATCCTTACAACAGAGTGAAACACATGCATGTTGCATATAACGACGCTTCTACATTTCATGCAAATCAGTGGATACGCAATACAATAACATAGATATCCTCCCGGAAAGGTAGACATTTTCATATATTTTTGTTAAATCACATTTAAAGAATATATTCTAATATGAAATATTAAGTTCCAACAGCCAATATTTTACAAGGTTACAACGACAACCACCTCCACTGCGTGAGGAGGATTTTAATCGATTTCATCGACCACAGTATTCGACTAGTACTTATCTTATTGACTTCGACAGGATGAAAGGCAAAATTGACCTTCGCAGAATTTGAACTCAATGTACCGACGGGCGAAGTACCGCTTACCATTTCGCCCAGCGTGCTAACGATTCCTTCAGCTTACTGCCTTATAAAATAGTAATAATAATGATAACAATAATAGTCATAATAATCTTTTCTAATGTAGACACAAGGTCTGAAATTTTTCTAGATTACATCGACCCCATTTCTTGACTGGTACTTAATTTATCGACCCCGAAAGAATGTAAAGCAAAATGCACCTCGGAGGAATTTGAACTCAAAACGTATCCCCAAACGAAATGCCGCTCAGCATTTCACTCGGCGTGCTAACGATTCTGTCAGTTCGCAGGAATTTGAGTGTAATAAGGAAGACTGACAGAGAAATCAAACCCAAAAGCAGATGCCGATCGTTTTTATCTTCCCAGAGCTCAAGGAAGTGGATGTTTATTCCAATTTGAAATCTCTTGCAAAACCATCACGAGTGGGCTGGCAAAATATCTTGAAAATTCTAACGACTGCATGCTAAAACTCCTTGAAAACCACGAGAGACACAAGAAGATTCATTCTATTATGAAGGGAAGTAAAAGATTTACTAGTGAGTTCATGCATAATATCCATGCCAATAGTGTAAATAACGACATGACAGAGTTGGCCAATATTTACATTGGATAATATGTCGGCATTATAAAATCAAAACTACTGACAAATGGTACACGCACCAACCTGAAACCGTAACTGAGGGAGAAAATGCAAGTAGGACTTTCTAATATGTACAGACCAGCCTCTCAAAACTCATAAAACAGATATTGTTATGAAAGACCAAAACAATAAAGGTTGCTTATTGATTGACATTTGCATACCCTATGATCATGATATCTCGGCAAAAAAATTTGATAAGCTCAGAGAATATAAAGATTTGCTAATTGAAATCTAAAAGATGTAGCATCTCAAGACGGTTAATATATCCGTGATTGTAGGAACACTTGGAATGATTAAAACATGAACTGAAAATTATTTGAGAATGGTCCGTGGGTTATCATCCGCGCAGGAAGTGCAAAAGGTTATCTTAACTTGTACGTAACACGTACTGAGAAGAGTATTATTGCTGTAAATTATTTTTCATTTTTACCCCTTTATTTTCTTTGTTTCCATGTTTTCATTTTTCCTTTTCCTCTTTGTCTTTCTTTCACCTTTTCTCTATCAAATGATAGAAATGAACGATCTAGTGTATTAATTTTAATGACCTACCAATGATATAGTAAGTTTCTCTGCCCTAGGTATCAGGAAGACATTTGACAAGAAATGGATACAGAATTGAAAGATGATAATAACATCAACAATAAAAACAGTAATACAACTGACGCACGATCCTTTACGACTACAGTGATAATTGTTTAGATATTCAGAGATCTTTGATCTTCTATGCCTTTGTCTTATCTTTTGTGTAAAACCACTTCTAAATTTCAGTAACTGTTCGAGATCAGGAATAATAAAACGCTAAAACAAGAGCATACACTTGGATCAAACAAAATTACGAATATTAAATAATTAAAGACTGCAGAAGTAGAATGCGTTACAAACAAAGCACGTTGTATATTAGGGAATTATGAACGTATATTATTTATAACCAAGGAGAAGCTAAATACGAAAATGAATTTGCTCACAACATTTTCTTGCAGTTCCAGCAATAATTTATAGATTCGAAGTTCAGCCTTATTGCGAAGCACTTTGGACAAGTGTCTTCTACTCATAGTTTTAGGCCGACCAAAGCCTTGTGAGTCGAATTGGTAGACAGAAACTGAAAGTAGCCCATCGTTTTTATGTATATGTGTGTGTTTGTGTGTGTCTGTTTGTGTCTGTGCTTGTCCCCCTATCACCGCTTGGCAACCGGTGTTGGTGTGTTTACGTCCCCGTAACCTAGGGGTCCGTCAAAAGTTACCGATAGTATAAACTATGTACTGGGGTCGAATCATTCGACTGAAACAAATTGTCCAAAGCGGTGCTGCAGCAAGGCAACAGTCTAATGAATGAAACAAGTAAAGGATAAACGAAAGATAAAGGATAATGATTCCAATTAGAATATACTTCCTAAATCTAACGTAGAATGATTCAGTAACCGCGAATACAGAGAGTTGCTGCTCATGTTCGGTTACAAAACTATATTCTTATAGGCGCTGTAGAACTACAGATATATTTAGATATGAATAATGAAAAACTGATAGAAATATCACAAACACAGTAATTAGATAAAACGGAGTTTCCCCTTTCCAGTGATCCCCCAACTAGATTCATGCCCTGAAATATTATTGTATTGATGTGAGTTTTGGTAGTTAAAATGATCCCCTCATAGTTTTGGCTGTTAACATGGTTTTGCTCGCAGTAGATATTTTATGCTTTCGTTTTTGCCGGCTCTTTTTTTTTACGTTTTAGCCTACTAAATCCTCAAAGCAAATGAAGGACAAAGTTATCTCCCTGTAATTTCCAGGTATTCATTATTTGTAATATGAGGAGTATTCGTTCACTTAATACGGAGTCCCACAGTTATGCAGGTGTTGTTTTTCTTGTGTTTCACAGCACTTGCTTTAGGCATTGCATTCATTTATATTTTCTTCTAGCTTTTAAGATCTTCTTAGATTGGAGTCGAACGTTTTCGTTTTATTTAAAGATTATTCGTTGTTTTATATAACAATGCTTCTTTGCGATCTGGCTAGGATCTTCTAATTTTTTTTTTAAACATTCGTCTGAGTTTGAATAATTTGTTATTTGTTGTCAACTTTTGTGTATTTTCTCTCATCATATTGATCTTTTCCCTGTTTAGGATTGAAGAAATTCTCTATAAATTTGTATATTTTTTATATTTGTTTACCCATTTGCTTTATATTTTTGAATGTTTTAGTAGTTTTATAAGAGCAGATTGTAGGCGGAATCCACATTCCTTTGTAACTAATGTGATTTCTGCGCATAGTATTCTGTTCAGCTTCGTCATCTGCTGTTTGCATTTGATTTCATTAAATCTACGATGACGAGATTTGAAATATTTAGTATTGTTTCCTATATCATTGCTTAATTTTTATCCTTAAGAGGTACGTGTTTTGTGTTCCCTAGAAAGATCTGAGAATATTAATATTTAGATAATTGTATCTTTAGATTTATACTCAGAATTTCCAAGTTTAGAATCGTCAATTCTTATTTTATTTCCCCTATTCTCTTGCGATATTTTATTCAAATAAATTTTATTTTTCAGTGAATTTATATTTATTGCGTGATTTCACTTCACTACCGAGTGTTTGCTGGTTTTGAGTTATACATCGCATTGTATTAAGAAACACATTATGTTATGTATGTACAGTGTATATTTTATAATAAAACTATTTTCTCTATATTATGCATATGTGTAATTCCCGAGGTTTGGGTTACGTATTTAAGTGCATGTATTTTAATCATTCCCAAGATGTTTGTTTTTATGGAGGCTGTTTCTATTTTCAGTACACATTTTCTCTTTATCTTTATTTTCAGATCCTTATATTAGGATAACTTCTCCATTTCTTTTAGCGATACATTACTGCTAATGGATTATTCCATTAGGAAGTATTTCGTTTCTTGTTGGTCTCGGACATCAATATCTCCCAGAATTATCTCGATGCATCTGCCCTTACACATATTCCAGTGTATGATCTATATTTTATTCCCTAAGATCCATTTTTCATGTATGATTTTTATCATCACTTCGTTTGTGATGTTTCATTACATAATCTTTTCCTGTGTTGCTAGTATTTTCATACCTGCTCGTGTGCATTCGAATGAGTAAAACTGGGCTGCACGAAATATATCATCTTCATCTTTTCTCTTACTTAACATACCCAGCTGCCTTACATGTTTTAATGATTTACGACGCAAAATTTGTAATCCTGTGCCTCAGTCAAGAAACATTTCAGTCTCAGCTTTGAATCACGTGGTTCTCAGACACTGCTGCGTTTCTTATTGCCCATTTCGACACAGTTGAAATTTTCAGGTATATCCCATGTATTGGCTTTTCTTGTCATTACTTATGTAAGAGATTCTGTTGCCTAAAGTTAGCTTACATTATATATTTCACAATTTCAACTGAAGACATTCTATTTAATAGTTTGCTGTTTGGTAATCTAACCACTTTGTTTATACTTATTGTCGCCCTTCAAAATAGGAAACAGTTTATATTCTCTAGTAATATATTTTGTATTATAATTTGGATGGAGTTGCATAATATCCCTAACTCACTTTCTTCATGGTAATTATGTTATTTCAATGTTAGATTTTGGTCAGTGAGTTATTGCTGTATTCATTTTTCTTATTTATCAGTCTCGTATTGCTAATTAATTTAACTCTCCGACGAGTATATTAATATAGTTTCACTTAAAAATCTAGAGTATTGATGCATCTAATCATCATTTTTGCATTTAATTCAGTTTTCGGTATTAATGTAATATTTCTACAATTTCCTCTTCTAAAATTTCCCCCAATTGCTGTGTGTATTACTATGTCAACATAACTGATTCCGTTTTTGTAAGTCTGTTTTATCTAAATCACTGTCTATTTACGTCGAAATAAAATCTATATTCGTAGATATATTTTCTTTCTTTAGGGTCATTTTGACACAATTTTGACACGAAATTTCTAATGTATGTTACATATAAATTTTTCTGGTTATAATGTGGCAGTTCTCGCAGCGTAAAACCTCATGACTACAATGATCTCCCCACAATAAAAAAAAAGACTGTCAAGAACCAATATCAGCAACATTTATATGAGCATCATTAATACAAATAGTTCGAACCGAAATCACGGACAAAACATAGAAATAAAAACAACAGCAGCAACTATGACATAATAACTTATAGTAATTTTGGCAAGTTATTTCTATCAATAAAGCTACTTTTAAATGTAACATCAATCATGAAGTTTAAATCTGGAATTCCATTAAAGTAGAAAATATCGTATGTCACCGGGGGAAAAGAATTACATAAAAAAAAGCAACGAATTAATGTCCTATTCAAATTTCTTTTTAATGTAAAACAGCAAATAGCATATCAAACATTTTGATTTCTGGTTCACGCAGTAATTGTTTAGCGTTGTGATGACTTTAGACACAAGAGGGTAAAACATGTAAAGGAATCAGCTTGTCCATTAGAAATATTTAAAAAAAGGCTGTTAAAGAAACGAGAGAAATAGATTGAAATAGCAAAACATTTTAAAATCTAGAAAGAATTTGGAGTAATCGACAAATAAAATGATACTGTGAAAGAAAATTACGAACAAAAAAGACACTGAAAAAGACGGACCGACAGTAAGAGAATGCACAGACGAAAAATACATGTAAATATGAATATACTTATTTGAGAGAACTGATTGAAAGGGGAGGGTGGGTGGGAAGCTAGGTCGAGAAATGCAGGGAGTGAGAACAAAGTGATGATATAAAAAGAAAATCGTGAGGAGTAAAATACAACTTGTCAGGTAAATTTGAATGTTGCAGAAGCATTGAATTGACTTTAAGTATAAACCAGAAAATGAAAGACTAAAGTGAGAAGATAAAGTAAGATGATCTATTCAGTAGTAGAGAACGGTAAAAGAAAATGTTAGATATAAGAGGTTATAGGAAAAGACACACAGACACAGAGAGAGAGAGAGTAATGGGATGGAACAGATTGGGCGTAAGATAAAGGAGGATAAAGAATATGGCGAGGGAAAACAGAAATGTGGAAAGAAATATACGATAAACAGCAGAGGAAAGATAAACAAAATGATTGACAAATACGCAGACGAAAATTCATAGATATACTTCTATACTTTTTTTAAAGATATCTATTAGCGGCAGCGGCAATATAAAAACCGATAGGTATAACGCGAGTGGCGAGATAAATCCCCGCCACCCCTAGCCCTGAGACTAAAAGATAACGTGATCACGTGATTTCAGTTTACTGTGGCATCCTAAGTGATGGACGCCCGGCTGCTAAAGACAGCAGCGATTCATCTTAAAGAGCGATATATAGAATAGCAATACCAGAACAGGCTATGATGTCACCGTTAGCACGTGACCGGAAATCACCTGTTCTGGTGGTTTTGGCACTGAAGGTGGTGGGAATTTACCTCCGTGCTATGAGATATATAATGTTCTAAAAGAACGTCCACGTTTAATCGAGGATAAATATTACTTTTCTCCGTATCTTTGGCTTTGTCTCTCTCCTCCTCTTATCCTCTTTCTGCATAACACACACACATACACACACACACACACACACACACACACACACACACACACACACACACACACACACACACACACACACATATAAGAGTAAAAAGAATAAACTAATATAAAAATTAAGGAGCTATGAGATGTGAAAACAGTTGAGTTTTTTTTAATACAGTTGAACTATTGATGTAACAATGATATTCTGCTGTTCCAATGATTTAGCTTTCTTTATTTACATCATGTTGTGAATATACAATTCTATTACATTATCTCAAGTAAAGTAAAGAAGTACGCATAAGATCTTGGGTATTGAAATTTATACTACATGAAAGAGTTAGCGAAACGGCCGCAGATCAATGGAAGTCACATACTTTCTGACTTTGTTTTTAGAGTTCTATATTTTTAAGAGATGAGGAGGTACGTATAGTATTTACATTTAACGGATATTTGTCCTCATCTTGTTTGTTGTTAACAGAACATTTCGGCTGATATACCCTCCAGCCTTCTTGGGGAAATTTCAAACCCGGGTTCTCATTCCTAAGGTATTTTTTCACTGCCTGGAATCGAACTCGAAATCTTGGTTAGTAGCCCGTATATGCCCGTAGGTTATTAGGATGAGAAATTTAGGGCTTATAAATCTAATATTTTTCCTATCCTTCCTTAATACCGATTCTCATATGCTACTCATATCTGCACTCGGTCTGCTTAGGAGGTTGTTGTGTCCTAGCGTATGTGCATATCACGATCGCTACTTATATTCTTTGCTCGATGTTTTAGGCACTGAGCAATCCCCCTCTTTACACTGTATGGATGGTTGGAATTGAAGTTTAGGTATCATCCAGTGAAGGTCGGCTTGCCTTGTACGCATGTCCTGAATGCATACTTGGCGCGTGTTATTAATACGTCCACGAATGTTTGCTGATCGTCTTCTTCCTTTTCCATTGTGAACTGTATGGATGTTTTTATATACTCTTCAAAGAATAATTTTATTACATACTGTAAATCCACATGTGAATCAGGATATATTAAAAGACACATACATACATATATATATATATATATATATATATATATATATGTATATATACACGCACGCACATACACACATATATATGTATATATAAGTATGTATATATACACACACTCACACACATATATAAATGCATTTATATGCATATATGCAAACATATATGTTCACATACACAAACACGTGTGTGTGTGTGTGTGTGTGTGTGTGTGTGTGTGTGTGTGTGTGTGTGTTTATCTTCACGTACAGGCATGGAAATATATACAATAACTGAAACGGAGAATATTCGTTCCCACATGTTAATGCATTCCAGCATTATAAAGATGTTCTTACTACTTGTGGTCCTTCGGGTTAACTGTCGAATTTTTGGGGGCGATTCTTGGAATAGACAGTCAACCAAATTCGATTATTATATGTTCGTTAGAGCTGTTTGGTCAAGTGATAAATCATACAGAAAAGTGAGTGCTTTTTATGGCTGATCACCCGACAAAAGATGAGCGAGGGAGGATTCTCGAGGACATAGTTACCCTTTCTTACAAATGGATAAGAGAGTGAGGAGCTACTATGTAGTAGCCGGTGGCCCTACAATGGCAGATTGGCCTTATATGGAGAAGAATTACTACTGGAAGTATAGGCGTAGGTTTAAGGAACAATACTTTAAAAACTAGATACATACAATCTACTCTTTTTCTGACACACATATCGAGTTGATTGTCATAAAAGTTCTGCGGAGCATAACCTTGATGAATTGGACATCACGAAGATCCTTAAAGAAGTCTAGAGTTTCTGTAGTAATGAGGTAGAACCAGCTGAGTTATCGGTCTTGAATATATTTAACATTTCTAAGTAGTGTCTTATATGGAAAAAAATAGTTCTAGAAAGCTAGTGAATAAGTCTCGTAGATATCAGTAACCGAACATGTAAAAAGAGACGAATCTCAGCATACGTCTTCTGAATTACATATTTCCTTATGTTTCTAAATATTTAACTTTTTATACGCATTTCTAACAGATAAGAAACCATATTTTATTCACTTAAATATGAAGCAACAGGTGAAAAAAATGTTCACTAGTTTTGGATGAAAAATCAAACTTGAAAATGTTTGTTTATCTGGTTAATACGTCATTTGTATAACATTATCAAAATGTCTTTTTTTTATGAAAATAGAATTATAACGTTAATAATGCATATTGATATATAAACATATATATACATATATCATCATTATTATTATCATTACCATCATCATCGTGATGATGATGATGATGATGATGGTGATGATGATGATGATGATGATGATTAAGTAGTTTTATTTTTATTAGGTGCTTTCACTGCACTACCAAGTGCAGCTCCGCGTGTCTTGAGTATGTGCCGTGGATTCTTGTGGTGCTCTTATTTTCACTGTATTGATGTGTGTATAGCATAGTAGTTCTATTCTTTGTATGTTATATACAGTTGTAAGTCCTGTTGTTTTGGTTATGTATTTGTTTCAATGTTTGTTTTTATCATACCTAATGTGCCTACTATAATAGGAATTATTTCTGCTTTTAGGCCCCACATTCGAGTCACCTTTATTTCCAGATCTTTGTATTTTGAAAATATCTCTGTTTCTTTTAGAGGAATATTGTCATCTGTTGGTACAGATACATCGATTAGAAATCATTGTTTTTCTTGGTGATCTCTGACAATTATATCCAGCCTATGGGCTTTAATTTTTGTGTGTGCGTGTGTGTGTGTATTGGCAAATTCCAGAGTATGGTTGCGTTCTCAGCTTCTGTGACCTTTTCTTGGGTGTGCCAATACCATCTTTGTCTTGTTATTATTCCATCGTGTAGGCATAGCTTCCAGTTTATATAGTTCCCAGCGCTGTCGTGTATATAAATATATTCCGTCTTAGCCAGGACTCTGCAGCCAGAGAAATGATTTATTATTTCTTTTCCATCACTACATATTCTGCAGTTATATTCTTTTCCATTGCGTGTTTTTTTTTTTTTATATATATTTGGTGGGAAGGCTTTGATCTTTTGTTGCAATTAAAAATCCTTCAGTCTCTGCTTTGAGTCCTGAGCTTCTCAGCCATTGTTGGGATTTTGCTTTGTCTATTTCTTTACTGTTTAGCTTAACCCAATATTTGCCATGTAAGGGCATTTCTTGCCATCGTTTTATCATGTCAGCTTGTTGTTCCAGTTTTCGTTTGCATTTAAGTTATTTTACAGCTTTTGTTGTTCTTTTTCTTCATAGTTGTTGTTCTATGACATCGTTTCTATATTCGTCAGTTTCCTTAGAGACAGAAAACAGGTTTTTGTCCTGTTCGTCTTTTGTGGAAATTTGTATTAGTTTTTTTGCTTTTGAAGTAGGTATTTCTGTAGTTCTCTGGTGGTTGTTTTGTAATTGTTTCTTAGTTGTACACGTCCTCTACCACCTTTCATGCGCTGTATATATAACATTTTAATGTCAGATTTTGAGTGGTGCATCCTAAATCCTCTCAGTATTTTTCTCGTTTTCATTTCTATTTCGATCAGTTCATTTGGAGTCCAATTAAGAATATTGTAGCTGTAACTTATAACTGGAACGGCTAGAGTGTTCATGCCTATTATATTGCTTTTAGCATTCAATTCTGTTGTCAGTATTAATCTAACTCGTCAATAGTATTTCTTTCTTATCTTCTCTTTCACGTGTGTATCGTATCGTATCTAGTTCATTGATTCCTAAGTATATGTATGTTTGTCTTCAGGCTAATTCTTTTATGTCATTTGCCTTAGCTAGTGTGATGCTGCAACTTTTAACTAGTTTTCCTCTTTTCAAGGTTGCTTTGGCATATTTTTCTAAACCAAATTTCATATTTATTTCTTTGGTAAATCCATGTACAGTATGTACAAATGTTTCCAGCCGTTTATAATTTCTAGTATACGATTTTAGATAATCCACATACTGGCGACAGTTAATTGATGTTCGGTAACAGTTGTTTCGCAGTATCAAGAAGAAAAGGGGGTGGAAACAGCGTGTTTCTCTGGAATAGTCCACTCCTAATGAAGATGGCTTTGGTTTTTACGAGTTCCTCCTTTATTATCATTACCATCATTATTACTATTGTCATCATCATCATCATCTTCATTATTATTATTGAAGGAGAGATCAGTGCATGCCATCAAAGAAACACTGGGATAGAATATACGAAGCCCACTATACCCATCATGACTACCCGTCTGATAAGGGTACACCAGGCACATGCATCACAACCATATGTGCGCGACATGGTGATCACATATCAATATTAACTGCGCATGATCTTGCAGTTGGGGCACAGTTAGAATGTTCTTCAGGTCGAGTAGCCCTCCTCGTTCAAAAGGTACTTGAATGAGGGTTGTTTAAGGATGTTGAACTAAACACCCATCTTTCCAAAGGTGAATTATTCAAACCCCCAAAATTCCTCTCAACACATGGCTATGATACTCCCCCTCTACTTCTACTCTTGATCTGAGATGCAAATATTGTCATTCACTAAGGGACAACCTGAACTGGTTAAGGTATAAAAAAACTGACAAGCAAATCTGTCAAGACAAAACAATGTACATAATAACACTTTCAATCAGTTAAGATAAGAAACCATGAGTCACTGCCTGTCACTGCATCAGTGCTACTACTACTACTATCATTATTACTAGTATTATTATTATTATTATTAAGGCGGTGAGTTAGCAAAATTGTTAACACGCCTAACAAAAATGCTTAGCGGCATTGTGTCACTCTTTACGTTGTGAGTTCAGATTCCACTTAAATCGTCTTTGTCATTCACTTCTTTTTTTTTTTTTTTTTTTTTTTTTTTTGGTGACGAGGACATAAGTACCAGTTACACACTAGGTGGATGTAATCGACTTACCCGTCCGCGAAATTTTTGGTCTTTTGGACATAGGAGAAAGAAGTATTATTATCATTATTATTATTATTGTTGTTGTTTTGAATAGAAATATAGATATAAAAAAATTGTAAATGTCCTGCACATACGGAGAGAGGGAAAAATAACCAGTCCGAAGTTTGCCGTTGTTTCACGTTGCGAAAAAGAAAAGCAAGAACATGCATATCATATACTATGCAACGTATATTGTTGACTCAGTAAAATTATTAAATTTATATCCGTTAGTTGATGGTATATCATTATTATAAATAGCCATTAAGACGAGCTCTATATAAGAGCAAGAGAAATGTTTATAAATATAAAGCGAAAGAGAGATGCTTGTAAATATACGACAGTCGGGGAAAACACTTTTCTAGCTAGATTGATATTATGTGCACAGCAAATTTCCATATAAAATACTGTTGGCAGCCGTAATTTCACAGCAAAATCAGTTTGCTATTGTTTGGGAAGAACTGGCGAAAGCCACTAATGAAATTGTGCCAGCTACAGACCGAGACCATAGCAAGACATTTGTGCTTCAACAGCAACAAGAGCATGAATCAGGCGTGTGCGAAAGCATTTCGGTGAAAAATGTATGTATAAGATTTTAAATGTTTGAATGGGGTAATGAGATTGTGTGTACGTGTGTTATTCTCTCTCTCTCTCTCTCCCCCGTTCTCTCCCCCGTTCTCTCTCTCTTTCTCTCTCTCCCCGTTCTCTCTCTCTCTTTCTCTCTCTCTCCCCGTTCTCTCTCTCTCTTTTTCTCTTCCTTTGTATGGTATACGCGCGAAAGCGTGTCCATTTCAAAGAAATTGCATTTCTGGCACTACCTTATTTAAAAAAAAAAAAACATGCGGTCCCGAGGTTACCTTGGTGTCAGTGGTGCTAATATGTTTACATACATACACCCCTTGCAAAGAAAACTCCGAATGACCCGTCCTTGTTTTCTTTGTATCGTCCATCTGGATGTGTTGTTAGCCCCTCTTTTGTATCAGCTAACTGTCTGGATGTTTTGCAGTCTTGTCCCATTTGGTATTTTATATATATATATATATATGTATATATATATATATATATATATATATATATATATATATACATACTATCGGTGTGTGTTTGTTTTTGGCGTTATTAGCTAACTCTTCCTACATCGTTTTATTTATTTTGATGCAACTTGACACGTGAGTAGAACTCGTGTCTGGAAACCTCGTGTCATACTTAGATTGTTGAAAAAATCGATAACAAGGCCTTCCAATGGACCCTTGTATCTCCTACATATTACTAATATTCTATTTAAACAACCCATGGGAAATAACCCGTACCACCCTCAGATTTTAGCGACGTGATCAATATTTGATTCTCACGATCAGCCGACCTAATTCTGCATTTCACTACTCACAGTTTTGAACTGCTAAACATTATTATTGCACTTCCTTAATTTGAATCTTAAGCCTTAAAGACTTCAATACTTTTTTGAATGCCCATTACTCCGAAAATTCTGCATTTTTGCAGTTACACTTTTTTCATGACAGTAGATAAATTTTGTATCCCACAACTTATTTGTAGTGGCTTCATGCAGGCATAGCGTGCATTTGATCCTCGATTGCCAAATTTCACTTAACACATCAACAGCACTTTTCTCACGGTAAAACAATAGTTTTTCTGTGAATGACAGCAGTTATGCATTTCCCAGATGCCTTCGCTAAGCAAAATAATATCTTTGCTTTTCGCCAACCTCCGACAACCTCTCACCGACAATCTTTCTCGTCAATCTCAAACAATCTCTCTCTCCTCCAGCTGACAGTATTTTGTACTTTTTCGTGACGGAAAATACTTCTTCTGTGGCAGTTATAACGAAATTGCTCTCTTACATCAGAGTAATAAGGCGTTTCAATAGAACATCTTTACTCCTGGGAATTACCGGGCACATCATCTAGTATATATATACATGCATATATATATATATATATATATATATATATATATATATATATATATATGTGCATATACGCATGCATACGTGCACTTATTACACACACAGACATACATACACAAGCATGCACATAAACACACACACATATACATGCAAGAAGAGATATATACATATATGCTTGAATAGCGACAGAGATAGAAAAAGCAAACAGGCAACCAGCCAAATAGTCAATCAGATAAATAGACAGACGGACAACTTATAGATAGATAGATAGATAGATAGGTATGCTTGTATGAATAAAGTGGAAACATTCCCACATGTGTTGGTTGCTGCCAATTTCAAATGATTAGCGTAGCTACTGTAAATATACCTCAGTTCGGCCAACTGCTCACATTATGAAACCACAGAAATTTGAATATGTCGGCAATACAATTTTTAATGTAACAATAATTTAGTTTGGCGGAAACTTACTCTAGCAATTGCGAGTGCTTCCTTCGAAACTGTACATATAGGAAAGTCAATTCATTCAATCAAATACTGTTATTCACAATAGTTATTTTCTATAACGCCGGAAGCTGAAAATATTTTAAACAAGGTTTCCTCTTTCAGTTGGGAATATTTCTAGAAATACTGCTGTGGGTTTAGGAGTAAGTAAATAATCTGTCGTGTTCGATAAAATCCAAATGTTAATTCAAACGAATTGGGCATATATTTGGAATATTGCCAATGTAGTGGATTGAATAGAATGTTTATAAATATACTTTTCATAGACCAGTAATATTTCTTGCTTAGAGGCGGAGAAATACGAAATTTAATGAAGTTCATTCGTTTCTATGTAACAGTAACGTGAGCTAAAAACACATCAACTACTTATTCAGACCATTAGGTGTTGTTGCTAATATAGAAGATTGCTTAACAATATGAATTTGTGAGTAATTAAATGGTTTGACATTACGCACGGTTTGAATCTGATTTGCTTTGCTTTTCCTAAATACGAAGAAATCCTCATATGTAGGGCGTAGTTTATAGCAAACCAAATAAGGTTGTTTGATGATAACGGTCTCTTGGAAAGAGCTACTTCAAAATTCTTGGAAATGGTCGCGAATTTCTGTGATATACGAGCATGAGAGGCATAGCAGTTACAATTGTAACAAATTAAAAGTATTTAAACTGCCGATTTTTTTCTCATTTGTGGGTGATTTCATTTTCCTTAGAACACACCTGTGGATTTTTGATCCATTATATCTCTTTTATCTCTTACAAATTTACCGAAACAATTTCTAAATTTTCTACAGAATCTGCAGAACAGAGAGAAAAAATAAATAAGTATAGACATAAGAACTGAGATCATATATATGAAGACTAGAAATCAAAAGAATTGCTGCTGGAAGCATAAACTCTTACGTGGCATGTTAAATAGAGCCGATGATATGACCTGCGGTCTGTTGACAGCAATTTGCACATCAAAATAATCATGTGTGAATACGAAGTAGTGTAAATAAAGGTGTTGCAAATATGACAATATCAGCAACATTATCAATTACAAAAGCAACATGTTTATCTTAGCAAATTTCTGTCTAGCAGTATCTGCAGAAATATGCGATTTTGAACAATCAAAGAGATATTATTATATGCTCAGTGTCTATACAGCTTGCATCAGATATTATAGTTGTTATTATAATCAAAAGGTAGCGAGTTGACAGACATGTTGGAGCGTCATAAATAATGCCTGGCGACAGAACCGACGTAAAACTTTCGAGTGAAAATGGGTACACAGACACCATAGATACCCGTCACAACAGTTGGAGCTTCAATTCGAACGCTACAACACAGCCTCGAACTGACATGGTTATATCCGCTGAGAATTTTGTTTAATGTAAATGAGTTTGAGAAATAATTAATCACTAACAGATCAATTCAATAACATAATTCAGTTAATGCAACAACTACTCATCGTTAAAAGATGGGGAAACACTACCGCTATACCAATATCTACAATTATGTACAGTAAATCATAGAAATAAATATACTAAAGTACAGCATACTAAATATGGAAGATATACGGTAAGATTTGTATAGCGATAAAATATTAATAAATGAAATATTCATTTTTATATTAGCTTTTGCTTTTCCTATAGATGCGTTTTTGAAATGTAAGCAAAGATTTTGTAATATCTTAGTGAATTTGATGTAAATCTCTTTATAGGAATATTGAATCTTCGAAACACAAGGCTATAAAATATGTCTTTATAATTATGTCTGTGCAAGTGATGTTCAGTGATAAGAATGTATGCATATATATAAGTGTGTGTGTGTGTGTGTGTGTGTGTGTGTACAGCGAAGGTATAAAAGGTATTAGTATCTAGATCCAAAGAGTTGCAGGTAACTCTAAATAGGTGCTATCGACACACCTTAGTTAAACTCTTGTTTCGATAGTGATACGAGTGAGGAGTTTAATGTGGGTCTTATATTAGCATGCATATATATATATATATATATATATATATATATATATATTAACCAACAGAGATAACAAAGCCTAGGCTTTGAGCAGTTATTATGAAAGATATACTGTGTGTGACACAGGGTGCTAGACTGAACTGTTAAGTTTCAGGTTCGATTCACTATAGGATATTCTACAGTTTCTTTCAATCTTCATTTACTCATAAAAATTCAGGCAAGTAGCGTGCTAGGCGAAAACACATTTGCACAAAATTCCAAGCTATGAATTTGGATTCTGGACCACAAGATAACGATGAGAAGTTTTTATATACTAGGGCAAGTGTGTGCGTGTGTGTCACAGTTTACGGATTTTCAGACACATTCTTCTGAATTATTACACTGATAAATTACGAGTTAAAAATACGTCTCAGGTCGCATGATGAGCTCTTTAAACTTAGTTGGTAATTAACTAAATATGAGTTAAAAAAAAACAAAAAAAACTGTGGTCGAATGTGGACTTTGCACTATGAATATGACATACTTATGCAGTCACTTGCAAAAGTTACATATTCCCCAAACAGATAGATTTCATATTTTATTGCAGTAGGGTTCAAATTCTACAGACAAGTAATTCTAAGACGAGATTTGTCGCTTTTCATTTAGACCCAATCACATTGTTTCCTGCTTCGAACTGTTTTATTTGATGCTACAGCCACGCATCATCTGTGACAATCTACCTCTATTGAAACTTTCTGAATGCTGCACCTAATGAAAACTTAATTTTTTCAGTAGCCAGAAACGCATGCTGATGAGTTAATGCGACCTGCTTCTCGTAAATGTTTGCCCATGATTGCTCAAGGAGCTTGCGAAATCTGCGTAACTTCAATTGCCTGATAAATATAAGAATAAATAAAACATCATTTGAGTGGCTTAAACGAAGTACCGTTTGTTCTTTTTTTTTTTTTTTTTTTTTTTTGGGAGAAATCGAAGTCGTTTCGGTAACTGGAAGAAATTCAAATGGGTGAAATAATACTTGTGTTAACCGTTGGTTGTAAAGTATTTGTCATCAATCTCCATTAAAACTTTCACAGTTTGGTTATTTCAGAAACAATATATCTAGGCGCCATAGATATTGCAATCATTCTCTTGTTTTCAACAAAATAATCTAGTTGTGGCATTTCATGGCGACTTAATGTGACTGAGAGTCATGGGAAGAGTATTCGTGCTGTTATTAATTCGTTTTTGAAAGAAATTTATTCTTGTTTTTATTAGTGAAAGCCATGTTTCCGTCGCCAAAGAGGAAACGTTCGCACGTTGTACAACTTCATCGTGCTGTTGCGCTATTGTTTAAGTGGACTTGTCCTTAAACGACCGTACATATTCATTCAGAAATATTTTGGATAGAAGTACTATAAGAATATCTCTCACTCGCGCACACACACACACACTCTCTTTATCTCTCTCTCTTTCTCTCTCTCTCTTTCTCTCTCTCTCTCTCTCTCTATATATATATATATATATATATATATATATATATATATATATAGTTGTATGTGTGTTTTTATATGTATGTGTATGTGTATGAAGTATAGTTTACTAAGCTATGATTAACAACAAGTTTGATGGTTCGTTTTGCTCCACTTCATCAGGCAGCCAGTTAAATATGAGCATGCGGGAGTTCCCAAATAAATGGCGAATTTTTCCAGGTTAAAGTTAATATATAATCTTCTAAAAGTTAAATTTTAATCCTTCTCTTTAATGCAAAACTATTCATATGCATATACACACACACACACACACACATATGTGTGTATAAAACACACACTATGCACATAATACACACGCACACACACAAGATAGATCCTCACACTTTTACACACGACCATATCAACACACAAAGATACGAAACGCACATCGTTCCACACAACGCATGCACTAAATTACTTGTGCACATACACACGTCCATACTCGCAAACACACATACACACCAGTACGCGAAAGGCACATCACTCCACAAAATGTACGAATTAGGTTATTTATACACCTACGTACACACAAGTTTAAGCTTGCCCACATATACATTCACAGACGATCGCCTACATTGGCACATATTCATTCACACACCCCATTCGCACATACACGTGCTTGCGCACCCTAGTTCAGCCGGGTTACCGTTATTATCTCCCTTATACTCAACTACTTTCTTCTGCCATTTTATCTTGTTGAACCGTTAAGCCCTACACATTTTTTCTTTTATCTCTTCGTTTTGTTTCCTTCAATTGCCATTTATTTTGCCTCTCAATCCTTTCTGTCGAAGAGCATAGGCTCGAAGCGTCAAAGACTTTTCAATTTTTTCCCGAGCCTTAAACTAATACACCTGTTTGTTGTTCCTTCATCTATCTTCGTTATTTTTTTTCTGTGAATTTGAACTGTATGTATGTATGTATGTATATATATATATATATATATATATATATTCACTTTTACGTATATACAAACAGGCACATGTGTACACCGATGTGTTTAACTTCTAGAATAAATTAGCTTTTGATCCCCAAAGTGAGAAAAATCCTTTTAACAATTCATAACTGACAATACTATTAAGAAAAGAAAGGAAATTCAAAGGTAGTCAAGGAATATCTCCAATGGTAACCAAAATTTCTGTTAATGTGTAATAAGAAATACACGTGCTTTCTTTTCTAGCAAACGGATTGAGGATTAGCTATTTATAATTTATAATTTTTACTCTGCTCAAAAATGCATCTCCACGTGTTACATAAAACTCCATGCTTTGTAAACGTTAATGAATACCTGACTGAAGTATTTTATTGAGGAGGTTTTTCTTCGTCTCTAAGCTTAATGTTTAGGTCTATTTCACAAATGATATATATTCACCTTAATCTTCAATGCACATCGCATAAGCATGTGTATGAATGTGTGTTTGTCTGTATGTTTGTATGCATGTGTGTGGATGAATAAGTATTTGTGTACGTGCGTGCAAACATTCACACACACATATACGTATAAATAGATGTGTATGTGTGTGTGTGTGTATATATATATATATATATATATATATACATACACACACACACTCACATATGTATATATACATGCATACAAAGACATATGCATTACACTTTTATATGTGTGTGTATGTCTGTATGTGTGTGTGTATGATCTTGTTTATGCGTATGTGTGAACAATTGAGAAATTAATTATTTAATCTTATGAAGCTATCGGGATAAACGTCTGAATCATTTATAAGAGCGGGAGAAAAAAAGAGACATAGTTAAAACAGAGTGAGAGACAGTAAGTGAGAGAGCAAGAGGGAGAAAGATACGGAGTGAGTGAATAAGACAGAGTGATAGAACAGGGAGTAAAAGTGAGAGTGATTGAATAAGCTTTCTTTTACGAGTCGCAAGAGTTAAAATGGCAAATCATTTTTGATCAGCATTATAGATTATATATATAACTTCTGGCGGAAGTAACAGACATAATGCTGGTACCGTTAAACATTTCCGATATCTGTCTAATTTCGCCATTCCTTTATTCCTTTATAACTACAGACATACCATGAAAGACAGAGAAGAAAAATCGATAAGGTCATGAAATTTCTTAGGGAACTGCAAACTGCTGTATGGAATTCTAGATTATATATAAAACTTAATGATGTGTTGTGAATTATATTTATAGAAGAATATGATAAAAATATCGGCCATAATGAAAACGGGTGAGTTGTTTTATGGATATGCAAATATGGTACGTAATGAATTTAGACTATGTTAGAGAGTACCTAGCTATACATTTAGATGTATTTTGTAATTATGCGGAGATTTATACTCGATATTTTTCTTACTCGATCACTTCGGAATGGCAATCGCTAATCTGTAATGAAAACTTTTAATTGGAATTTAAAACGGTACCGATCATATAATGATGCTGTGAACCTCATGACGATTACGGCTTATGGGGCACGCTATAAACGTGTATATTTTCCTAAATATTTGGACACTATAAATAAGAGGAGACTATTAATCTGGATATTGCAAAAGTATCCATGCAAATCTTGAGCGAAGAATAATTTAGCACAAGGTCAGCAATTTTTCGATTACATCAACCCTGGTATTCAACTGGTATTTAATGTATCTAGTCTAAACGCATGAAAGGTAAATACGACATTGGCGAAAATTGAAGCCAGAATGTAAATAGCCGGAAGAAATATTGCCTAGCCTGTTTTCCGACTCGTTAACCATCCATACCAACTCGCTTTCGAAAACTTATGAAGGATAGTGAAAATAAAAAGTTTATTTCACTGATAGAAAGTATGACAACGTATAGGAAGATAACAAATTAAGATTAACACATAAACACCTGCACCAAAAGCACGACTTCAAAATATTGAATTTGGACTTAATGCATATTTATATCACAGGATTGTTTCCTTCAATTCATTAAATGATTGTTAACCTTAAAAATCCAAAGTATATAACCTTATGACTCAACATCTATTGTAGCATTGACACAAAACGGTTAACATCTGAGCTCTGTGAAGATCAGCTGTTTTTCTCCCAATCCTTTCTCTACCACAATTTCCCATCTCCCAAATTCCCAAAATATCATTTACTCCTCTTTCCACAGCATGAATTAGACATCCATTGACCCGGGACCTCTGACGTATCCCACTGTTCATGAATTTAATTTTCACTGCCTTGGTGACATACATTCGCACCACTCACCCGCACCACACACATTTATTGAAATAGCTATGTCCGAAGAATTAAACGGGTATAGAAATATTGTTCTGTAAGTTTGACAATGGCAGTTCGTTAACGCATATATACATACATACATACACACATATATATATATTGGCATATATACCTATGTGTGTATATGTGTATATACAAATACACATACATGCATACATCTGTGTATATTTGTGCATATATATGTACATCTATCTCACGGTCTCGCTCTCTTTCTATCTCTCTCAAAAGACAAACAAAATGCCGCCAAGCATTTCGTCCAGCGTACTAAAGACTCTGCCAGGTCACCTCCTTTTCATATAGTGCTGTGGTGGCCAGAATACATAAATAATGATGGACAAGAAGGAAACGTTCGAGGAAAAGGGAAAATAAAAGAAAGGTGAAAACAAAAAAAGAAACGAGGGAAAGCAAAAAAAGACAAGTAGAAAGAGAAAGTAAGAGAATAATGAAAAAGAGGGGCATAAAATGTGAGTTTTCATAAAGGATAACAAGGACGTTGCGTGGGTATATGAATGGGTAACTTATTCAAATAATTCAAATGGAGCAATTCAATAGAAAACCAGTTGATAAGCAGAAAAAACTTTGGAACCAATAAAATTTAACCATAAAAGTAGATAACTGAATATATAGATGTTTTATGTATATGCATTTATATATATATATATATATATATGTGTGTGTGTGTGTGTGTGTATACATATATATCTGTATGTATGTGTATATATACATATATATATATATATATATATACATGTATCTCTGTATATATATATATATATATATATATACATGTATCTCTGTATATATATATATATATATACATGCATGTATATATATATACATGCATGTATATATATATATACATGCATGTATATATATATATACATGCATGTATATATATATATATACATGCATGTGTATATATATATATATACATGCATGTGTATATATATATACATACATGTATCTCTGTATGTATATATATATATATGTGTGTGTGTGTGTGTATATGTATGCATGGATGTACATAGTTCTATATACAAATATGAATATAAATGTTTGTGTTTTTGCGTGCGTGTGTGTGTGTGTAAAATAGATCGTCATTTAAAATGTATAGAAGGGAATTTCAACAACAGAGCTGCTGATTTATAGGTATGGTCAACTGCACGAAGATGAATTGTTAGTATTTGTGAGTAACATGATTAGAATAATAGAAAAATTACTAAAGAATTAAATGAAAATATATATAGCAATATACTGGAAAACTCAGCAAATATATTTTTAAATGTTTGGGGGTAATGGAAAAGACATGAAATCTTTGCTGCAGGTGTAAATGATTTACTAAGATAATCAAGACATCAAAGTTATGTAGGTGGCAAATATTTCGGTAGTCACAGACAAAAACTAATGTATTTTTAAAAAATAGAAAAAAATTAATGGAGGCAATTTAGAAAAATTGTGAATATTGTTTACGGCATAAAAATAAATAAAATATATCTAAAAAAAATATTGGAATACTTTACTGAAAATATATTGAAAATCATATTGAAGATGTTAAGTTCTTGAAAAACGAAAAAGATATAAAGATAAAACGAAATATAAACTTTAAGATATATAAAATTATATGTAGATGAAATATCAGACATGTAAAAACAAATAAGCGCCAGATAGAATATAAGAAGAAATGAAGGACAGGAAAAATTAACCACTTAAACAACAGAGTTAGTGACTGGATATACGTTAGATACGTTAGGATATTTGAGTAAATAAAGTTATATAAACAAACTGAGATGGAAATAATAACGCCGAAGCAGGTGAGCAGATCAAAATATTTGAGTTGTAATTATATATAAAGACACAATGATATAACTAACGATAAATATAACCAAATGATATAGTATACATGAGTAGCAAAAATTAAAATTAAATATACATAAGAAGACAATTAGGAATAAGATGGATTATTGGCAAATATAAGGAAACTGTCGATATTTAGCATGTGTAAAGCAGCAAGCTGGCAGAAACGTTAGCACGCCGGGCAAAATGCTTCGCGGTATTTCGTCTATCTTCACGTTCTGAGTTCAAATTCCGCCGAGGTTGAATTTGCCTTTCATTATTTCGGAGTCGATAAGTTAGGAACCAGTTGCGTACTGGGGTTGATCTAGTCAACTGGCCCACTCTTCAAAAATTTCGAGCCTTGCTCCTAGAGTAGAAAAGGATATATGGCATGTGTTAGGAAATGGATCATAAAACATGTCACGCTTATGTAGAATATGTATGTATTGCTATTTACTACAGTACCAGCTGTATCGATGAGGATAGTGGAAGAAGTGAAGCTAGCAGGAGTAGTCAGAATACGACTGAGGAGGCTAGTGGTGCTTATTAGGAGTTTAGCACATTTCCTAAACTACGCAATTACATGGCCTTTTCTTAATCAACTCAGTATGTATTCCTTTTCCTTTCTACTACCCAGAATAATAGATACAACAGCCACGAAATATCTGAATAACTGCGAGCATAACATGGAACTGCCCCACTCTAAAATGACATATATTACATGAACTATAGTCGAAAGTAAGCTTATTAAGTACTCGTCTACTACAATATAGAAAGAAACCTAAAACAGTAATATAAATTTTGACTTAACGAGATAGTATCCTGACGTCGGCCAGCAACTGGAGTGAAAAAGCAGTCAACCAAACAACAGAGCTGAAAGTATATATATATATATATATATATATATATATATATATATATATATATCTTATATGTATTTATGCTAGCACTGGCAAAAAAGTATAAGCACATCCCTCCTACTTGCACCACTAATACACACACTTATTATGCTCCTTCAAATTATTTAACCAATTATTTCAATGTTAATGACACTCACTCGTGCTGCTTTTCAAATTTTCTATTTTCGCTTTAGACTTTAGAAAACCGAAAAAAACCCATAAGCTTATTAAAAATATTGATGTTAGAATAATTAAATGATACCAAAAAAAAAAGTTACATTGAATATGGAAGCACAGAAATACGTCTGATATAGTGGTAGAATGGGTGAGAACATTAGTCTTTAAATCTATTTAAACTGTATGTTATAGAATTGATCACACTGCCAAGTTGTTGGAAGACGTCATTTATAAGAAATTCTATAGTCAAGTTACTGTTAACATGTTCAGGAGTACCATTTTGGACAACATATTGGTCATGTGCTGACCTGCTAATGAGTCGCAGCAGCAACACTTCAGTAGCCCATTATCATATGGCACTCGGCCAGACCACGGCTTAATAAAAAACTATACACTTTGAGAACAAAATTAAAATTAATTGTAGAGTCCATTGCAAATTATTTCAAAAATCGTATATGTTAAATAGATATCTACCAAGTTCGTAAACAACTTTTCTTTACTTTACTTTGAAAGCTAGCACAAAATAGTATATATCTTAACGTCTTCTTTCATTTCATAAAGTAGACAACAGCTACCCTATAACGTATTTTCCAAAGAAATAATTTGAGAGATAGCTACATTTTGTAGAAAAAACTCATTTTCCTATTTATGTTTTAAAAATCCCTTACATCTACACACACTAATATATAGCTGAAAAGACATGTAAAGAATTAACTATATTATGTACTCTAGAAGTCTGAAAAGTCAACAGATGCAGTTATCTAACATTCAGGTTTAATGCAATACTATATCACATTATTTCTTCTACTGTTATCTTCTTTTCATTATAATTTAGTAGTCTAACTACTAAATCAATGTTACCTATCACGTTTACGGTACCTATACACTTATTGATCCTACTAAAGTTCACCTACTGCAGCTTTGTGCTCTCTACCATAATTCTGCAGATATTTTTCCCAACCCATTTAATAATAGCCTAATATTTTAGCAACTCTTTCTCTCCTTCACATTCTCTGTCTCTTTTATAATCTACAATCTACATTTCAAAACCGCAGTCCGAACAAAAAGATTACGCGTGAAAACTGTTACAATATCATACGATACTAATAAACCATATACAATTAATCCTGTATTTTGTATTGAATACTACACCAGGTAATGGTTTCGGTGATAATGTTATTCTCTCCATGGATACGTTAGATATATATCTATTAATATTGTTTGTAAGGTGCTCTAAAATCGTGTAGCGCTGTTTGGACTTTACATTTTATATATTTTCTGTTCTTGGGCTTAAGTTAGAGATCATGTTTTCCTGTATTTCGATTAAAGGAAATCTAATACGTTCAGATTTCTATTGTAAAGTTCAAATAAGATTCACAAATGTCAATTTCCGTTTTTCTATATGTCCTTTATTGTGTTAAGCGCGAGCCCGTCATTTGTGTTGTTCATTTTTCAGTATGTGTTGATTGCAACGTCTTTCGAGTTCTTTCTATTTGATTTTGCAATATAGGGGAGTGCAATTGTGAAATAAAAGACAGAATGTGTGTATGTGTTCATACGTGCATGTGTGTGTTCATACGTGCATGTGTGTGTTCATACGTGCATGTGTGTGTTCATACGTGCATGTGTGTGTTCATACGTGCATGTGTGTGTTCATACGTGCATGTGTGTGTTCATACGTACATGTGTGTGTTCATACGTGCATGTGTGTGTTCATACGTGCATGTGTGTGTTCATACGTGCATGTGTGTGTTCATACGTGCATGTGTGTGTTCATATGTGCATGTGTGTGTTCATACGTGCATGTGTGTGTTCATACGTGCATGTGTGTGTTCATACGTGCGTGTGTGTGTTCATGCGTGCGTGTGTGTGTGTTCATGCGTGCGTGTGTGTGTTTATGCGTGCGTGTGTGTGTTGATGTGTGTGTGTGCGAGCGCGCGTGTATTTGCGTCTGTTTTTGCGCGCTCACGTGTTAATAGTAATATAGTGTGTTACAGATAATAATATTTAAATGCCCTTTGAATTACAAATGTTTTGTCATGTCACTTCTGAACCGCACCTGTAGATACTTCTGATATGTGTGTTGAGTGATTCACCAAAATCTGAAATACTTATTCCATCTTCTTTAATCAAGAATCCAACAAAATGTTGATTTTTTTCCCCAGATTTTATTACAACACAGACGGAATCAAAATGAAATGGTTGCGACTAGCTCGTAGGAAAAATAATATTAGTCGTCCTGGTGTTATTTTTCTCCAAATTATAAATCCTTGAGGAATACGTCATTTCGAATAGAAGCATAGCAGTTT
>NC_142942.1:43909439-43926939 GCF_046866305.1 Octopus bimaculoides
TTAATTTTGTGTTAACTAAATATCCTAATGTATTTGACTTTAAAAGTACAGTAGACCAACATCGAAACATGTTCTGTGATACGTTGTCTTTGTTTAATAGCAGATATAAATGTTTGAAATTAGGAAAAACCCTTGAAGATTTTATTGCATATGTTGGGTGTATAAACAAGACAGACAACGGCAGATAACCAATTTAAGAATCTAATTTTCTTATGTGACCTCCATCACCAAGCTATGATGGACACATCCAACCGCATTACCTTAAAACAATTTAGGAATGAATGACAATGGCTAATTAATGTTAAGCATGATACTCAAATAATACAAGTTATCACAGGAAATGAAATACTTCCAACCATTTATGCAGTTACCACAAAGAAAGAAACCTAGAGTTCGTTGAATTCGAAACTGCCTTATGTATCTACGAGAACTTAGCAACGCCCCCACCACTAACAGCATGTTGAAAATTGCATCAGGCAGCACTATGCAAAATATTGTCTGCACAAGAACAAAAACAATCGCTCAAATGTTCCAAATATGGACATAAATATAAATGGCTAATTCTCCCAACATTCGAGTAATAGAGTAAAATCGTTGAATCCGATTCGACCGCAGAAAGTGTTATTTCAAATGGAATCTACGCCACATTTAAAGACGAAATCCCTTCAAAAAGGAAGTGTATTATTGTAAAAACAGATGGATATCATATATGCTTACAATTTCACACTGCATTTGATATTACCATCATTTCTGTAAAATCGTGGCACAAAGTCGTTAAACCAGCCGTTTTATCAAATGAACAAAAAGCCAAGAATGCGTCCAACCCGACATCGGTTATCAAAGGGAAAATATCATGTGTTTATTTACACAGTCTTGACTTCTATTCATTTGAGATTCTGCTATATAACTGAGAATCCTTACCTGGACATCCTCAGAATTGACGAGATTGAAAAACTTGTTATGGAATATAATACTAACTAAAGTAACACATACTATTTTAAAGAAGACTAGCATTGTTGATTTTGAGCATGTTTCATATAACAAACCTTAGTGGACATTTTCAGCAAGACTTCAAATCAATTTTCAATGTTGGCTTAGGATTATGCAGAAAATTCACTGCACCTCTGTATCTTGAACCAAATGCGTTCAATACTCAAAATTGATAGGAGTGGTAAATTTGCAACTCATTTTAATGTCAATTGCAGTCACTGCAAAAATGATGTTGCAGAGAAAAATTTGTCGTATTTTTGATATCATGAAATCCTAGAAATGCAAAACATTCACAAAATGAATTAATATGCCAAGGTGCAGGCAGAGATATCTAGTATATGTACTTAAAATCACTCGTCCAGATCCTATCTCGTGTCAAGATGGTTAGATAATAAAGCAGAAAAGTGTTGCCATATATGAGATATTGCGTGAAGCTTTCACCTTAATGCGATACGTTGATTAGTTAAGACAGAGAAGAGAGCTGTCAATTCAATTATCTATGAATCAAGGTCAAGGAAATAGAAAAGCTCAAGATATTCCAACTCGATTAGAGATTACTTCATCAAATTTAAGACGGTCCAGTCAAAATAGAAAACCTGCTGAGCACATACAGATAAACCCTCAAAATAGAACTGGTTCCGCAAATTTACGAAGTTCCATTCGAAATAGAAAACGTGTTGAGCACATATATGTAAACGCTCAAAATAGATCTTATTCATATACTAACTATTAATCTTATTGTTTATTAAGTGTCAGCCTGTCAACACACACGATTCTATCATGTGAGGTTCTTCACTCTCGCATTGTTTATTTAAATTAACGTTGATTCGTCTGAGGAGACACTTATTGGCGTAATCAGGTGACATTAGATATACATCGCCTCATTGCTCTGGGTTTACCCGTTTTACTTTAGCACACTTACTGTGGTACACTCGATTCATTTTGCATCGTGGACAACTGAATTTACAGTTCACCATTTTGTACTTTAGTTTGGAATTTTTGCAGTGTTTACTTCGTTCGTGTTAATAAAGTTATTATCTGAGCACAATATCATCATTTGTCGTACGTTGTAACAATTAGGTTGCAGGATAGGTTTTGTTGAAAGTTGTTATGAAAAGCTTTTATTGATTAAATTTGAAGTTGTGTTATTCTTCAGTATTTATTTATGCAAGTGGAACTTTGCAATCAGTTCTGTCTATTTCTGCGTGTCTGCTTCGGGTCAGGGATATATTCTTTAGAATTTCACAAAAGAATGTAGATGGGTGGAAATGATTATTTGGTCAGCAGATGTGAACTAGATTTAATTGTTAGTTTTCTTTGGAGACTGAGGAAGATTTAACCTTTCGTTTTGAGAATGTGAAGGTTACATTTCAGGGTTCAATCCAGCATTTAAACTCGTGTAATTAGGTGTATAGTTTCTTAGGTTATTGAGATTTAAAAGGTCTCGGAAAATAATGAGTTTAGTTGGTCACTAGATTTCGTTATTTCTTGCTGGTGTTATTTACGAGATTTCATTCGTTTGTTTTGAGGAGGTGTGCTTTATCAATAAACAACAATAAGAGGCATATAGTATAGAAATTAGTTTATTTGATGCTTTAATGTTCACACAAGTAGCCAAGTATGTGTAGAGCTTAGTGGGTGAGCAGATATTTCTCTAGGAGTTACTTATTATTGAAAGTATTAAAAATATTAAAGTCATGATTACAATTTCATCATAAAGTCTAGCGTATCTGCTATCAACATTTTACAACAGCTATTGTTAACTATTGGATCATCTCCCGTGGTTCTTTGCAAGGCCTCAAGACAATTGGAAAGGAGGGAGTATGTTAACCATGATGCACATATTTAATACGATATTTAATACGAAAGCTTACAACAGTGCTCATCAGTAAATTAACTCAAATACCATGTTATTGTATTAAGTCGAGTAACGGTTTAAGTCTACATTTCATGCAGGACTTGACCGAATTTGTAATTAGAACCCAACGTGTCGCAAAAACAGAGCCCTTCAACCTACAAACCTGCGTTTGTATATTTGTTGTTCATCCACAAATGATGAAATGCAAAACTGACCTCAGTGATACTTAAACTAAGAGGAAAGATGACCAGAGCAAATATCACGAAATGTTTTATCCTACCACTTCGCCAATTCCCAACCATCAACACAACACACACATACGCCTGATATCGGAGGGAAATATGAAAACATTAAACGAGGATATGAAATACTCTCTTTCCCTTCTGATTTAGGTTTCCTTTTTCGTCATTTTCATAACAGTTTTGTTACCATATTTCTTTTGGAATCCAGTCTTTATTTCAATTAACATTGAAAATAATGAATTTAGTAAAAATAATAATGTCATTACGAAGCTAGTCTTTTGAACATAAATTATCATGAAATTTGAAATAGAGATTTAGATCTCATCAGGAACGATCGCAGGAGGGTTGATGTCAAAGTGGTCAAGCATACGTAAGGGAAAGAGAGAGAGAGAGAGCGAAAGAGAGGAAGAGAGAAGGAAACTGACACGGATTCTCCAAATCTAATCTATAGGTAGCACAGTGAAGGTTTGTAAGACATTCTCAAAATTCTTATATGAAAAGATGTACGTACTTCAGTGTATGAAACGATAGTCCAACAACCAATACTCCAATTTAACTCCATATTTACAAACACCGGGAACTCTCTTAAATCAAAATGTCTTCTCGTTTTGTTAGCCATGGGCTTGAACTCTCTCAAGTATTTAAATTAAAATCAAGGAAAAATCATACATACATACATACATACATAGTTATGTCGATGCAAAAAGAAAAAAATAGAATTCAAAATATGAATATATGTATATTCTTATCAACAGCAGATGCAACGGAGTTCGTACGTTGACACTTATGAAACTAGATTTATAAGTGCCAACATAGAGTGAGAGAGAGAGGGAGGGAGAGAGAGGCGTTTGTAGATATTATAATTTATCTTGACGTTTGCAGTATATATTTTTTTTCATTCGACGGTTCGAACAACTTAATCATAACATTGTACAGAAACCCCACCAACACTTCTTGGTTTCGTATGCTTTAATCACACATGTAGCAGCATTACATACACATGTTAATTAGAGTGGAATGCTGGAATTGTAAGAAATTTTATGAAAGACATATGATGTGATCAGAAATATTAAATAAATTACATAAAACAAAATTTAAACCAAGGAAAAGACAAAGAACTACTTAGAATTCCACTGTTGAACGCAATAAACATTATTTGAACACACACACACACACATATATTCCCATTGTGTTTGAATTATATATAGTATCTTTTTTAATCCTCATTGTTGGCCATTGCATGATCCATCTTAGTAATAATTATGTATTAAAGAATTTAAATTATCTTTTTTCCGTTCATCAAAATGTTAAGCTAAACAAAGTCTCATGTATTATTATATAGTATTGTGCCTATTATTGTTGCTGCTATTGCTATTGTGGTTTGTATAGTTGTATTTAGAAAAAAGGATTCTGGGGAAGAAAATAAAATATATATATATATATAAAGTGTAGTATATTGCCACTTAAGTGTGGCTGACCCCTAGGGGTGGATGTTACTGTTGCTTTTAGCCCCAGGAGGACATCTCCTCCAGCTGACATCTCCTCCAGCTGGTAGTTATCCCTCAGAGGGATAACTACCCTTGGCAAACAGGACACAGTCGTGTGTCGATAAGCCAGCTGGAGGAGATGTCCTCCTGGGGCTAAAAGCAACAGTAACATCCACCCCTAGGGGTCAGCCACACTTAAGTGGCAATATACTACACTTTATCGTGCAGTTAATGTTAATACTTCATTTAGAGAATTAACATTGCTTATATATATATATATATATATATATATATAAATATATAATATAATATAATATAATATAATATAGGATAAATTCTTTATAAGAATTTATCAAGTAGTCAGCGTGAAAAAACCTCATAATGAAAAAATTTCATCATTTTTTCATAAATATAAATAATTATATATAAAGGGCATTAACTGTGTAGTAATGCCTCACGCTTCGAGGGACTAAATATGTCAAAAACTACCAAAAAATAAGCAACATATTTACTGAAAGCGAGGGAATGCAGCTTTCAAAATTTATCTCTTAAAAACATATATATATATATATGTTACAAAAACAAAATAGAAACCACACGTGGAAATGTAAGGGGAAAGTAAGAAGAAAAATAAGCGAAAATGCACATTGGTAATCCCAAAAAGTAAAGGCTTTTTATGAAAAGTAACGATAGATATACACAATTAGACGAGCTGAGGTAGGAATAAAAGTAATAAAAGTCATTTTTGTGAATACTTAAAGAAATTCAAAAGCATATCGGTTTCGTAAAGTTACTAATCATTGCTTTGAATGCACACCGATTGTATGTCTATATACATACTCATTCATACTTATATGTACATATATACACATTTATACACGCACACACGCACACATGAACACACATATATAGGGGGCCAAAAATGTACGTATATGTGTATATAATAAAAATCGAACAGGCGAAAACAAAATATCCAGACAGTTAGACGATACAAAAAAGGACAGGAAGCAACAAAGACGTGTCATTTGGAGCATTCTATCGTAAGTCGTATTCCAGATCGTCGTTGCAGTTTCGGCCGGTTACACTTGACACTGCTCCAATCTGGCCAGCCCCAAGAAAATCAAAGCTAAGAGCACTAGATTCTTTGGGAGAAAGCAAGCGAATGTATACGAAAACAAGGACGAGAGAAAAAAAGAAACGTCTAATTTCCTCCACTGATAATTAAATGATATTATGAATCATAATTATCACGGCAATGGGAGTAAGGTTTATAATTATGCTCATAATGAAAATAATCTTATTAATGAACAATGATTGTTGGAAAGATGTGATGCGGTTTGGTAAAGATTTTTGATTCATGGAAAATAGATATCTGGCACGTCTACACGTTCCTGCACGTGAATCAATACAAACACCCATTAATGGACATTGTTATCTTTCATAATGCAAAATCTAAAGAACATATTTTAATCAAAACAAATATTGAACGATGTATTACTAACCCGCCATTAAACATATTATTGAAGCATCACTTTGTTTCGATATTCTTGCACCAACTGAGGAGCTGTTCTCTATCTTCTATTCATATGTAACCAATGGTTTAATGGATTCTTACGGTGGTTTCTTTCTAATATTTTTTTTTTTTTTCAAATTCCCAACGAGATCGTCTGTGTCTTTCATCCTTTCAGAATCGATGAAATGAATAACAGTTTAGCACTGGAATCGTTGTAATCGACTATTCCACTCCACCAAATTTTAGGTATTGTCCCTATATTAGTGTTTTATTTATAAACTCACAAATTACTTCAAAATTAATGCATGCATGGTAGTTGGCCATTTAACTAATGCTGTTGTTAATTATTATAAACATTTGAGTACCGGATAGAAGATTTAGTTGTACTTTATTATTTCACAACAGAAAATTCTAAGTGTAAGTCCTGCTGGATAATCTTACTCTGCTAATACTTCGATATAGTTGAATTATGAATCAATAATATAAAAAAAATAAATAATTCAAACGTATGTTGTTTCCGCAACATCATCCACAAGCAAAACTACTCTCAAGTAAAGTTCATCCCGATTTTGATAATGACAGAACAACATGATGACCAGCAGAAATTAAGATGATTATGATGAGATGTTTCGCCAGTGTCTGTTAAAGTTTTTCAACTTTGTTAGCAGTTCTTCTCACATAATCTCAGTGACGCAGCCTACAACTTAACTTTTTAATACCCCTATGATTTTCCTCTGCCAGCCAACTATATAATTTTATTCAAATTGTTATTTTCAGAGACATAAGGAAGATTTTCATGAACATATCACAACGTCAGTGATGATGTATCTTCTTATTTCGGTTTAACACCCACCCTCACCCAATTGTTTCCCCTAATATTCTTTTATTTCGTCACTTTCCGAATTAACTATTATCAAACATTATCATTGTATGTCAACTACTATTGTATTATTATTATTGCTGTTATTAAGGCGGTTAGGTGGTAGAAACGTTAGCACACCGGGCAAAATGTTTAGCAGCATTTCATCAATTTTTACGTTTTGAGTTCAAATTCCGCCAAGGTTAATTTTGCCTGTCATCCCTTCGGGGCTGATAAATTAAGTACTAGTAAAACACTGGAGTCGATTAAATCAACTTCTACCTTCCCCTAAATTTCAGTTCTTAGCAGAAAGGATTACCACTCTTGTTATTGCTCCGAGGTTGACATTGCCTTTCATCCTTTTGGGGTTGATAGGTGAGAATGGGGTTCGTTGTAATCAACTCGCCCCATTCCCAGACCTTGCTGGACTTGTGCCAAAATTTGAAACTATTACCGCAATTGTTGTTGTTCGTGTTATTGATCTTGTTATAAGTTCCAGTACATAACGGTCCAAGTTTAAATACCGTCCAGATCAAATGTGCAATAAATACCATCCAGTAAGGCGGCGAACTGGCAGTAACGTTAACACGCCGGGCGAAATGCTTAGCGGTATTTCGTCTGTCTTTACGTTCTGAGTTCAAATTACCCCGGGGCGATATTGCCTTTCATCCTTTCGGGGTTGATAAATTAAGTACCATTTGCATACTGAGGTCGATCTACCACAATGACGGTGATGATTGCACACATCCCAGGAATAGTCATATAGAAAAAAATATCATTGAATCCTTCAGAATGGTGTTTTCTTTCGTGTTCCCAACGCGAAAAGCTTGATACTGCCACAACTGCAAATGCTATTGCAGAACAGAACCCTGGAAAGTGAAAGTAACAAAGAAAGTGACATATCTATGTCGATTGGAAAATTGTGGCAGAGGATCTTCAGATATCCTCAATACAGCTGTATTAAGATTTGAGAGACGTAAGAGGATTTATATTCGTTACTCTACGTGACAAGTCCGAGTACAGTATCTGTCGAGTGGTTGCAATGGAGTAGATACTTTTGGTGTACACAAGTGATCATACCAAGTTTTCAGGAGAATGTTTTTGTTTGAAAGTTAAATTTTTTAAGTATGTAGTCACTAATCTGTCGAGACAAGTAAACAGTAATATTCTGGTGTATAATAGACTTGCAATTAATCGGTTAATGTTTACGATAAAAATATTTTCTTGTTTTTAAGATTATCGCTTGACTGATCACAGAAATATAATTTGAGATAATAGATATCGAAAACAAAATAATTTGAAAATTAAGAAATACCGACATTCTAGACAATTCACCTGGTATTATTTTTAATACAGGAGAGCAGAAGAGGAAAAGATAGCACAATGTATTGAATGAAGGTACTGTACAGAAGTTTGATTTTATCAATAAAATGAAAAATAATTCAATGAAAATCTACGATTCAGAAACACTTCGCGTGGACAGATTGTGCGAATTAGTTATGACATGTTAGAAGAGGCAGAATAAAATTAGTCAAATGATACTTTGTGATAGGAGACAGGAGTTTCCTTAAGTTTGATGACGATGATTTACACCGGTAAATGTGTTTGGATTTTAAGAACTCTTATTGAGAAAAAATGTTTTATGTAAAGTATTTCTTTAATATAATTAGATAAATATGATATAACGTGTTTTGCCTTTAGCAAAGTAAATTAGATGTGGAACGAAATTATATAGCTAGCTTGTTGAGAAATGCAGGCGATATTAAAAAGTGGAGAAAATCCAATATGATATAATCAGAGATTGTTATATCTACCACTTATGAACCTTATTTCCTGGGTATGGATTACGATTATAATTTTGCACATGTTGTTAAAGTCGATTAGACTAACAGCGCCAAATTGTTAAAACTGCTGATTACAAACTGGAAGTGCTGTTTATAACGGTGCGTAATTAAAAATATGTTGCAGAAAATAATGAGCCGCAGTATGGAATTTTCGTTGCATAGAGCTGATTGAATGCCCACTGCAATGGAATTTTCTAACAAATTAGTTCCGATTCCCTGCTGGGAAAGAAATTTCAGCAACACGTAGTTAGAAAAATAACTTGTAGATTCTCTTATCAGAAACAACCAAAACATTTGGCTATAGAGAAAGCGTTCAGTCAGGTACTGAGAAAGAACAATGATCACTGAAGATGGTGAACAATTGTGATTACATACTACGACGCTACATTTGAACGTTAAAAGATGCTAAACGCATATAAGTAGAGAATGTCGAGATATGTGGGTAACGCACAACCCGCTGCTAGCAGTGACACCCAGCTTAGTGGCTCTCTGATCAGAAAGCTGCATTGAAATACCAGTGATTAGGAGAGGCGTATGCGGAAGTGAGCGAAATAAGCGAAGAGATTATGAAGGGCGTGTCAGTTGTAAGGGAAGAGGATTGGCAAAAATTATGTATCGGTCAAGAACACAGGCAGAAATTTTGCATACACTTCTAAAATGCTGTTCGTCTTCTCTAGTGGAATAAATGCAAGAGCCAAAAAGGTTGTGCAATGATATTACTGGGGATATTGACTTTAGAAAGAGTCGCAGGTGATTCATTCTTCATTGCCTCTCCGCTTAATCTGCTCACTACTTCATACACTCTGTCTTAACTACATTTACTTTAATGCTGTTAATTAACCCGAAAGCCGTTATTTGTATGTTGACTGTCACTGCTAGCAGTAGACACGCCTCAAATAAGTATCTGGAAATCTATGTATTTCTGATATTCGATTAGCTTTCGAAGTTTAAATATATTGTAAAATTATGTAAATACAACTTTTTTTCTATCTTGAGTGTCTATTCTTTCTCCGTTTCTGTGAGAAAGATATTGTAATATAGATGTCTAACGGTTGTTTAGGATCGATTACAGAAGGAGTAGAGTGGATTCACGGGTTTGGCATCAAAAATAATATTTTTTATTAGAAGAGTGAGTTACAGTCATAGATTTCCACTGAGAATTTTAATTATTGAATGAAATATGCAATGTAGATATAGATTAGTGACGTATGTAGCGCAAAGAAAGAATATTGGTAAACATTTTTCGTTAGTGTATGAGTTCACGTAACTCACCATGTTTGGAGAGATAATAAGCTACATACAGTGATGCTGTATCAATAATAACAAGTACCGAAAAACATCGCTGAAAGACACGACAGATCGAACCACGATATGCACTGCGGGACATTCAAATCGTTAGTTATAGACAGGTGATAGCGCATACTTCTGAAAGTATCGATCTCCCCAACGTTACTGAGCAGCTTTAAAGCTACCAGGAAATATCCTGGGCTTTTTAGTTGACACTGGGATACATTCCCTTTCTCTGATATCTATTCAATATTACAATAGATCAAATGTTGTTTCAATCTCAACAATGTACAAATTATTGCGTATATTATTAGCTGAGGATTTCGTCTTTGCTGTCAGCTTTTGTATTTCTATCACATACCTCTTCCATAAACATGATTTAACATTTGCTGAATTTACATGCATTTACGTAGTCGCTACTATTCTGTGCTTAAAATTTACCGTTAAATATATACAATAATATATACCATCTTCTTCCCAACACACATGATCCCTAAATCTTCATAATTGTTTTCCCAAGTCTCGATCATTGCAACAATAAAGGTATTTTTAATACGTCAGGTAATACAATAAGGTCAAGCGATGATTCATTGTTGCAATATGGCTTAAGATTACGAACCCTTCCTTCCGCTAAACCAACCATTACCAAAATTCAGCCTTGGTTGCATAAGATTTCCTATCTATAGCTACTTTTGTCACTTTGTTCATACCCGTCTATCTATCTATCTATCTATCTTTCTGTCTGTCTGTCTGCCTGTCTGTCTGTCTCCTATTTACCTATCTATCTACTTACGTACCCAACTACCTATCTATCTACCTATCTCTATCTGTCTATCTAAAAATCTACCACTTTCTCTGACTGCCTCTTGATATCAGTCTATTTCCCTGTAGTCCAACATTTACACGCCTGTTGTAATCACCTGTAATATGTGTTGATTATGTGTCATTACTAACAATAAATACCAATTATATGTTCAACCGATTTCTCGACTATCAATTATATACTGACCATGTGTTGAAAAGGATGATAAAATGAGTGATGACAATAATGTTCTGCCTACATGTGGCTCTCCTCTCTTCTTGTTACACAAATATATTTAAATTATGAGCGTGAATAGCAATCCTTAACACCAATTATATGTTACCTCGCTCTGTTGAAAGGGAGGGATGACTTTAGTTGAGATAACGTTTCTCTATCTTTTATTGAAATTGCCTTTTTCAAAATCACATGAAACAGAATTAAATTTTCGGTCTCAAATTTCTCAGTCCCAGTTTGAAATGTCAATTATAAGTTTTGAATTCTAATAACGAATCTTGACATTTCAACACTGAAATTCATCAATGACACGAAAATATATTTTCAATAAAAGCGAATTATTTTCTCTTAATTTGTCATCTCTTTCAGCAAATCTGTTGTATATGTATTTGATACTATGATTTTAGAATTGTGAAATGTTTACATATGACTTGAAAAGTATCTTCAACAAAGGGAAGAATATATCTATCACCCGTTTATGTTGCTTCAACATTCAAGTTAGACATGGAACTGATTTTTCTCTTTCGGTCAAAAAATTTGACTCTATTTACTGAAGTGAATACCATGTAAATGAAGGGCAAAAAGAAGAACCAGGAAAATAAATAGATGTATTTTCACTTTTGAAAACCAGTGTTGAAATTGTGACCAAGTATTCATGTTTAACAGATGATATGAACATATTTGCCACTGATTTACTGCTCCCATAGCTCCATTACTTAGCACACTTGTCACTTCACTGCTCGTCACTTTCTTCCGAAATCCCTGTCCTTGTAATAACCCTTATGCTCAGACCTTCTTCCACGGAATATGAACCCTCCAGAAACACCCCCAACCTTATGTCTTTGCTGCTGTTTAAACGGAACATGATTGGCAATAACTTCACGGATCTGAAAAGCTCATAGGTCATGAGCACTGTCCCTTCTAGATTTTACATAAGACTTGAAAATGTACCTTCAGCAAAGGGAAGAAAATATATAAAATGTTATTTTATCTTTATGCAGAAGCGTATCATGTTCACGTAAGTTAACTTTTGAAACATAAGTCACTCGAGGAAGGCTGGAAGGTATATCACCCGAAACGTTGTGTTAACAACAAACAAGATGAGGACAAATATCCGTCGAATGTAAATAATGTACAAAATTCCTCATCTCTTAAATATAGAACTGTACAATATTCGACGGAAGAAAAAACCCAGTAACGCCAGCAGAGTGCTCCTGCAAATGCAGTCGCTCTATGCGTTACTGCTACTCCCGTGTAGGCCACTACGGGCACAGCAGACGCTGCGCCACCATCTGTAGCAGACTCGATTTCTTTGGGAGCAGATTCATGCCCTCTCGAGACCTACGGATGCCTACTACTATAGTACTATATTATACATCATTGCTTAATATGAACATAATATAAAATTTTTATAACAGAATATGTAAATCATGTTTGATCTTGTCGCAGACTATTCCAAATATTTTCTTATTCTTACATATTTTTTTTTAATATACATAGCTTTCTTTTTCTCCCCTGATGCTCAGTCTACCTGATGTTTTCTCAGTTCCTCTCTTTCTATCCTCCATCACCTTTATCTCTCAATCCTACTCGCCTTCCTCTCTTCTTACTCTCTGGAAAATTTATATCAAGCGTCTTCATCTCATCCCGTTCACGCCATTTTAAATGTTGCTTCAATTGGTATTTCTTAAGATTTGTATTGTTATCATTCAGTGCATTGTGTCCATTTCCCTGCAAGCAGGGTCCGTTCGACCGTACTGAAATTATGTTGTCCGTATGTATGTAAGTATGGATGCATACATGCATCCACTCACACACCATCATAGACACAGTCGTACCACACGCGAACCCACGCGGACAAAACACACACGCTCACACACACACACACACACACACACATACACACTCACGCAGACACAAATTCTTACATACACACACCCATATATATATATATATATATATATATATATATATATATATATATATATATATATATATATATACACACACACATGAATATGTATATAAACATGTATATTAATATGCATACACATGTATCCGTCGATTGATAGATAAATACAATATTAGATAAGTAGGTAGCTAGACAGACAGACAGGCAGACAGATGAGTAGCAATTTCGTAACCACATTTTAAGATTGTTATTTATATCATATTAGTTGTTTGTTTTCCATTAGGCTCGCAGTAGTCACTTATCACGCTAAGTGTTCGCTTCCTTCTATTCAGCAGATACCATTTTTTTATCACTTTTCTTAATGTTTTGTATAAGATTTCATTATTAAATACAAGTGTTGTTTGTTTTTTTTTTCAGATTAGATTACATTACTCTGCTTCTTTCAGACGTCCCTAACCTCCCTTAATCTCCGTGAATATAATCTTTATGCGATGTTTTTCGTTAGTATATTTTAAATGTTCTACATTATGTAGCTCTTCCTTATTTTGTCTGGCTAAATGACATAGACAGAAGATGCACGATTTTGCATTTGTTTGGCAAACGGCTTAACTTTAAATCTAAATATTTTCATCTGAATTGATTTCGATAATTTTTCTCCGGTTTGTGTTACTGGGGTGGTTGGTTTGTGTTAGTGGAGGCGCAATGGCCCAGTGGTTAGGGCAGCGGACTCGCGGTCATAGGATCGCGGTTTCGATTCCCAGACCGGGCGTTGTGAGAGTTTATTGAGCGAAAACACTTAAAGCTCCACGAGGCTCCGGCAGGGGATGGTGGCGAACCCTGCTGTACTCTTTCACCACAACTTTCTCTCACTCTTACTTCCTGTTTCTGTTGTGCCTGTAATTCAAAGGGCCAGCCTTGTCACACTCTGTGTCACGCTGAATATCCCCGAGAACTACGTTAAGGGTACACGTGTCTGTGGAGTGCTCAGCCACTTGCACGTTAATTTCACGAGCAGGCTGTTCCGTTGATCGGATCAACTGGAACCCTCGACGTCGTAAGCGACGGAGTGCCAACAACAACAACAACAAGGTTTGTGTAACTAGGCGGTGGTTGGTCTAGTTAATAATAATAATAATAATAATAATGATAATAATATGCACGCATATTGCTTAAAATACTGTCTGAGTTCCTTGTTGTGACTTGACAAGCAGTGACAAGCCCCCGATAGATACAATATCTTCAATCAACAACCTCACGTTATTGTGTACTATGCGACGTCAATAATAATACTATTATTACAAAAACTGTTTCTGGTATTGTAGGTACCCTAGGTATGATTTAAAAAAAGGATGTCAAACATCTAAATAAGATCCCTGGAGAGCCATGTCTAAGAGAAACCCAAAAGATTGTGCTGACAAGTAGTTCCCACATCCTTAGAAAAATATCCTATCCATTTACATGTCTGTGCTGTATTACATATTGATATTTCGCTACTACTCTTGCCCCTGTACTCTTGCTCAACTACAGGTAACCGTTAGGGCACATTTCTAACACTATGTGCTGTTCCTTGATGGGTAGAATTTTACAGTACTCACATGTGTGGCGTTATGTCCAGCTATTCAAATACATATGATAAGTTAAATTACTTTAATGCTAAAATAATAACTGATACAACTTTCTGATTTGCTACATGGACTCTCTACAGTCTAAATAATCTCTACATTTAAATCAACATATTTCGAGATCTTTTCTACTCCATTTTCTGCAATATCATTGTTATTGCTTGAATGAATTGCAATGTTTATTTTGTTAGGTTCCCTTTTTCATGTCATCTATAATGATGCCCCGTTTTGTTTCTTTGTTTGGGTGTCAAAAGCACATCGACCTTTTAGCTTATCTGATTCATTTAGTGCTTTTAGCGTATATATTTATAAGATTTCACTGGAGTGTTTTAGAAATTTCTTTTTACAGTATGACCGGTGTAAATTGAGAGAAAATTGATTATGACTTGTATTCTCTCTAAATCAACGTTATGCAGCCTGATACAAACATGCACAGCATTTTCCACTCACTGGCAACATAGACGTCACTTGCTTGCTTTTCTTTTAAATGAGTTAAATATTGAGAACTCGACCTTAAACATTGAAAAAACAAACTCTCATTTTCTTTACGCATATCTCTATTCCGTGTCTCTCGTATCGTAATTTTTCCAAATTAGTTATGTCTCTGTGAAAGTGTTTAATAAACGGCATTCCTTCAAGCGCTTGCATTAACTATTCTAGTGTGTTTAGGGTTAAATGGTTTTATCTTGTGTTCAAAGACTGCATCGTTTTGTATTGGTTGATCCTGAAGACTTATGATCTGCTGAATATCAATTGAAATCCCACGTTCCGTTTGAAGCCAAAATAAAGGTTTCCAAACAGAGGAAAATAGTTTACGTTACACAATAAGGACATTTGAAATCCCGGAATGTATTATGCAGGCAAATGATAAGACAGATGAAAATTGAGCAAAAGGGGCAATCTATTTTTGAATTTGGCAGGAAATCAGATATTTCGCATTCAGGTTGAGTCAAACTGAGCGCAGCGGGAACTACTTGTTAATATTGTTCATCCTAAGGAAGATTCTCCGTATTTAATCGAATTTGGGGAAAGAATCTGAAAATTTTCGCAGCGACTGATTACGATTGTGAAACTGAGAAATTTATAATGTCAGGTTCATAATAGTATATAGAGAGGAGAAGGGCGTTTAGGTGAAAATATATGCAGTTCAAATTTTAAATATTTCGAAGTAGATGCAGCATTTTAATTTGCTTCTTAATTTAAGAAATTTTCCACTCCTTGAAATTTTATCTGTTTATGTAGTATTTTTAATTTTATTTTTCATGAATACCACTTGTGTGCTTTCTGTAATATAGGAAGATTTTCATTTAACGATATGGTTCACATTTTCTCCAGTCTTTAAGATTTATTTCGGCGAAAAAATAAGCAATAAAACAAATTCCTATTTTTATAATGTTTCTAGAAATAAAATAAAATTCAGTAAATTCCATAAATATTTTCAGATAATACCTATATAATGAATATACGCTGTGTGTGTGTGTGCGCGCGTGTGTGTGTGCGCGTGTGCGTGCGTGTGTGTGAGCGCGCGTGTCTATGTACGTGTGTTTCGCCTGTGGGAGCTGTTAATTTGAAACATTGACACTTTGGAAATACAAATAAGAAATAGAGAAAGAATTTAGAGAATAATGTGTAAGTATGAAAGAAAATGAGAAAAATAATAATGCCGAGAGTTGGAGAGTGTGAGAGAAAGAGCGAGAGACAGAGAAAAAGAGACAGCGAGATAACGAAAGAGAGAAGCGGTAAAAACGGAATATATGCGAACCGAAACATTTGAAAGAAATTAAGAGATGTAAAGAATAATTAAGAAAGAAAATTTACGAACATAAACACACACTAAAAATACTCTCATACACAAGCTTCGATGAACTCACATATATAAACATGCAAGCGCATACACACGCATACAAACATACTAACAAGCGTCAGAAATGGAATCACGTTTTGATATTTCATTAATTAACTGGCGCTAACGTTTGAAGGACGACCTCAGTGATAAAAACAAAACATTTGATGGATAAAGACAGGAAATAATATCGAAAGAAAAATGGCTAAAAATGTATTTACTGAAAATGGAAACCAAATAAAAACTAGTTATTTCCCTAGAAAACGTTAGTTTTATTAAAATTTTGAAACTTTTGATTTGCCATTTCAAATATTTAAAAACGAATTGTAGAAAGGTTATTCATTGAACTAATAAGTCGTGGTGCTAAAAGTTCAGGACACTCTACTTCAACAAGATACTTATCTATTAATATATTCCGCAAATTACCTACTCACGGGCGTTATATATGGAAGTATGAATTATTTAAAATGGTACCTGCTTGTTTACAAATACAAATGTGTAGATTACTCTTATATAACCAACTATAAATACATCCAGAAAGGTAGCCGGAAGACTGCTTCATTACAGAAGGATATCGAAATTTCCTTTACTGAGGTTTTCTTATGCTTCGCTGAAGAGATGTAATACGGCAGACGTACACTTCGAGTTTTCAACGCACTTATGAAAGACCAATTTCATTCTCTTATTTATTTTCACTATACAATTAATTTAGACCCGCAATTTTGTCATTTACCCTTCTTGACTTGATTTCATTTTAAAGCTAATTGTATATTCTCCTCAATGCCGTCGTAATTTTAATTAAATGCCAGTTGACAAATATATTGTATTAACATTGATATAACTATTTGGTTTTGAGATGGAAGGCGTCCATATCAATTATTGTTATACATTGTCACATCGATTAGTGTTTCTTCACTCTAAATCTATATATCACTCAGTAATAGGAACCTCTTGCAAATACAGCAAACTATTATGTTCTTGTCATGAACAAAACATTTCCCAAGTTT
>NC_142942.1:43931939-43966939 GCF_046866305.1 Octopus bimaculoides
AATGTCATTGTGAACTTCTGTAGAAATTGAACTGGCACGCTAAATACCCTAAAGAAATGCCACTAAGCATTTTATCTGTCTCGATAACGATTCTGCCTGCTTACCACCCTTAAATGTAATCATTTCATATTTTAGGACAAGGTGAGCAAAGGAATAGAAGAGGTTTAGTCGATTACATCAACTCTCAATAATTGACTGGCACCTAATGCTATCGACAAAATATGTTGACATGCAAATTTGACCTCGGTGGAACATGAATTCAAAGTTAAAATAGACAGCGCAAGTATTGCACTGAATTTTGCCCTACATTTTAACGATAATTCGAGGTGAACGTCTTCAACAATCTCAAGATAGGCGCATGATTAGCGACTTTCGATAGAGGTTTTTGTCGATTACATCCACTTCACTACTTGACTGTCTCTTATTTCGTCGACTTTGAAACTGTGGAAAGTAAATTTGACCGGCGTGATTTGATAACAGCACATGAATAGCTGGAAGAAAAATACCTCTAGTGATTCTAGAGATCTCTTAATTATTTTAATCTAATTTAGGCACGACACCAGCAATTTGAAACGGTGGCTGTTTACTGATACCGTCTACCACCAGTAGTTGTTACCACCAGTACTTCTCTATTACTGTATTTTAACAACCCTGAAAGGAAGGATAAAAATATAATGCTATACTTGAATTCAGATTCGATAGAACTGGAAGAATTATGGCATTGCCACTTATCGGATGATCAAACGATTCTACCAACTCAGCACTATTCATAACCAGTTTATAACAGTAATAACATGTAGCATTTCATTCACACTAGAAAGGATATATATTTTAGCATTGTACAGTTTGCTGGTAGTGGTGGTGGTGATGGTGGTGGTGGTGCTACTACTACTAATACAGTGTCTCGTTTTCTATATTTCTAATGAAAATCATCTATATAGGTTTTGCTTGTTTGGTAACACGTCTTCCTCTGTATCACCTTCGTAGTCTCGCTGCTCAGATATTATAATATATACGCTATCAAACATTTTAATATATCATTTCGAGAACTGAAATGATATATTAAAATGTTTGATAGCATATGCACTGCAGGACACCTTATGAGAAGCTAATCTATAAACCGTGCGCATTCACTAGATTAGTTTGGGCAATTAAATTTCTGACGCTGACTGGTGGCGTTTATCGCTCGTTAATTTCAACAATGAATCGGTTATCGTGAATTCAAGCGAGGTTTCATTGTGTTTATGAGCAAGACACATAATGCTCCCTTCTCAAATTTCGATAATTAGTCCCGTATACCCCAAGAAGTGCAACCACTTCACTTTCTCTTTATAGAGTTAGTTCAAATTAATGTTCATTATTAATTTACATATGCTGTTTAATTACCCAACGTGTTTGACAGTTTAAAATAAGTTTCCTTCGCATGAACTTAAAGCTAGATAAACTGTCTTTAACTGCAGCAATATTAATTCCCATAGTTTATTTAACGATCGATTTATTACGTTAACTGAATAATGTATGTTACTGGTGTATATGAATTTCTGTGTAAGGATCTTAACAATCTTACTTTTATACTAAGTTAGTTGGAGTTGATATATTTTAAAAAAACTAAACTTGTATAGTAAAGGAAAAGTGAACTATACACTTATTTTACATTCTACGTAACTGCTTTGTTGCGGCCTTCCCTCAAATAGATAGCAGACAGAACGTTTCGATTTGTTGTACTAAGGAACACTTAAAACAGCTAACAACAGATAAACAAATAGTAAGTTGTTTGAGTAAATAACATTTTCAGCAAGTTGTTACTCTTAGTAAGGCTATTTACGATACTGATGGTATACATTTGTTTGTGTATCACAGATCACAGATCAGACGAGGTACCTAAAACCATTGTTTGTTTTCATATTAAGGTTACGATAAAGATGAAATACAAAAAAAAAAAAGAGATGCATTGCTCCACGCAGAAACTGTGAGTTATTTTGAGATACTACAAGCTCTTCTATTGACCTTTCAATCTATTTCCATGTTCATTTTTTTGGAATGTATCTTGGTTTTTCAAGGACAAGAGCGTTTCGTTAATTATATTGTACGTTTCGCATAAATGAGGAAGGGATGGTTGAATCAGCCCTCACCTTACGAAGACTGACTTAATTTACAATAACTAAAGTTTCAGCTATTGCTTTTGCAACCGGGCTATAGATATTTGGGTTCGAAAACAATCTTCTGCAAGGAATAGTGGTTTATTCTTGCTGAGAAACCGTAGCAGTTTAATTCATTTTAGTGTTACATTTTAAATAAAATCTAAATAGACGAAAATAAATATGTAGCATAAAAGAGAAAGTTTAAACAGGAATAAATTGTGCGTTTTAAATATATTAAAAACTGTTCAGTAACAACATCCACCCCCTCAAGTAATAACAGATAGAACGGTTAATATTTTTATAAAGTAACATTAAAGAGTTAACAAGAATAAAGAAAGAAATATTAGTTGGAGCTAAGACATTGAGGAATTTACTACCATTCGTTTAAGAAAAAATGAAGAATTATTTTTGTTGACAGTTCTACAATGTGATAAAATGCTTTGTCATACTCCAAAGTATACAAACCAAGATAGAGCTTATATTTAATGACTCCACCTGAAAGAAATAACAATTAAATCTCACTTATATAAAACCATTAAAAAAAACACATTCTATAATTTATACACTTCCCTTAAAAAATGCAGGATGCTGGAAAGTGTTTAATCGCAGGACTATGTGATCAGAACTAAAGAACCATCACTAAAATTCGCTTCCTTTCACTACAATCTTGTGTTTAATTAGTTGAATATAAAATTGCGTCAGTTCAGTGTCATATAAAATATGTTGCAAAGGAAAAAATGAAATTCAGAATTCTATATTTCTTGGCGAAGAAAAAAAATTATAGTATTAAAACTAATGATGAATAAGCAATATCAGTATTTTTATATATAAAATAATAGTTATTGCTTTGAAAAATTAATAAAGCTAAAATATAATACAGCGTTAATACTGTATTTTGTTGGTTTTTCTTGTAAAACTAATCTCTTTTCAATCACTGTGAAGATGTGAAGGCAAGGACTCGTGTTTTATATCGGATAGATTATCCATATTTTACTTTAAATCACGTTTGCGATAAAATATTCATTTTCATCATTTCCAGATACCATTGAATATAGGAGGAATTACTGAATTTAGTTAATTTTAATAGAATTGAGTTGACATAAACACAATGAGAAATTACATGACCTGCTCCTCTTTCCACAAAAGAAATGCAAGCATTAATCAAGTATTGAACCATTGTGCTACACAATGTCCTCTTACATAGATTCTCCGCTGAAATCTCTCAAGGTTTCAAACAACCCGTAAACTCATATCCAATTGATCTTGTATTTTTGGTAGTTGTTTATTTAGTAGTAGTACAGAGTACAAAAGCAGAAATTTTACCTGTGTGTCAATATAGATCCTAGTAATTCACTGATATATTCTCAAACTTTGTGAAAAGGATAGTGATTTGTATTGGGAATTAAACTTGGGGAAGAATTTTGATTAAGCACAACCATAAAACCCCACATAACATTTTTTATTTGGAATTTTCAGGAAATATAGGGTGGGGCAGAGAGGGCGGACGTTTTCGAAAAATTCACAAAATCATAAATTTTACATATAATTATATATTTTATTGACATTAATGCGTTCGTATTGATTTGCATTTAACAGAATCAAGTGTGGAAGGTAATATTCATCATTTGGTATCCGTATTCATTGATGCATTTCTGGAGATGCTTTTGGAAGCTGGCCTCCACTCTCTCCAACATTGAGCTGTCAATTTAGGCGACTTCTACACCGATAGCTTCCTTCAAATTGTGTCTTCTTCAAGAACAAGACGTACAGCCTGGGCCGCGATTCAAACTCATTACCTCATGGTTGTGAGCCCGACACTCTAACCGCTGCGCTATGTGCTTTCAATACGTATCATTATTGCTCAATTATTTCATTTCACCCACATTTCTAACATAATTCCTTTTCTTCTAATTGATTCGATATGTTTGCAAAACCTGCATTTCTGTACAGTTCTATTTCTTTTACGAGGATTTACTGCAGGACACATTATAGCCAAATAAAGATAAAAAAGCAAATTAATATATAAATATCTAAAACTGCTTTCTTTATTTTCCAAGTTTCTTATTGACGTAAAAAGACAGTTATATAAAAATTTCTGTGATTTAAGTGTAGAAACAAACAAGATATTTAAAAAAGCACCAGAATGCTGTTAAATTTAACTGATATTCATGCAGAAAAGTCGCTGAAAGCATTTTTATTTTAATAATTCAATATAGAATTAATTACGTCAAAATAATATCAAATATTTTAGTGAAACATAAAATACAGAATTATAAATTTACTGGCCATGAGAAAAATCTATTTTATTAAAACAAATGACATGTACCCAACATCAGCATAAGTGTGTAAAATATTTTTGTTATTGCTTTGAAAGATTAAAAAAAAAAACGAAATAAACTCAATTATTTTGCAAAACAATTTTAATAATATTAGTAAATAATTTTATATTTTATGAAAACCTATGGCGTCTTTCATCTATATTTCTTATTAGCAATGTAGGAATAATCTTCACTTAGTTATCAAAGCAGTGGTGATTAAATATGTGTTATCTTTAGTGATTAAATGAGTGTACGAAAAACTGAATGAAAGATATGACTGTAGTCGTACAAAAAATTGACTGACAGACAGATAGATGGACTCTTACATAGATGTATATATATATATATATATATAGCGAGAGAGAGAGAAAGAAAGAGTTTCATACATACATACATACATGCATACATATATAACCGTCTCGATATTTGCTTATTCCCGACGTCAATTTCGAGGAATTGTCTCAGTTTATAGCTCTCGAATATCAATAACCTTTTTAAATATATTTTGCTATATAACATACAGTTATCTGCATTCCAAACTCTCACTTATCTGTTGCCTATATATGTACATATATATATATATTTATATATAAGTGCAGAAAAAAATGTTTCAGTACAATCAAAGCCTTCTTTTGCGTAACTATCGCTCATTTAAATTATTCTCTTTACCCTACTGCAGTTACCTGCATTAAAAATGCATGTATCAATATTTTTCTAAACAACTATCACGTGAAATCTTCAAGTTGTACTCATTCATACACTGTGTCATACCACTCACTTTTCACAACCTTATGGTTATATTTTGTTTTTAAATTCCTCGTTACACTTGTTGGGGTGTGGAATAAAATCGTATTCTATTTCTAACTTTGAAAAATGTACAGAAATTTCTAAGGCTACAAGCAATATCATCTGGAATGAAATAAAAGAGTTCATATATTTTTAAGTACATTTTTCTAGTATAAACATGCTGAAAAATATTCTGTACTTTAAAAATACTAGCGCAATATATATATATATATATATATATATATATATATATATATATACAGAAAGAGAGAGAGAGGGTTTTGTTTAGTTTCTGTCATGTGCAGTCACTTTCACTTGTAACGGCGTAGTTTGGAATCCGGGGTATTTATAATTTTTTTCCGTGAACGGATCTGGCTTTTGATTCGTTAAAGTACTGATGATGTCTTGTTTTTCTCGGATCAAGTTTGTCGTTCTGCTGGGTTGGCTTCCCTGTGCAGAACGGTCATCAGCCTTTCCAGTTGGTTGGTTCTCTTAAAAGGTCATTTTTTTCTGCTTTGATTGGCGGTAAAATTTCGTTCGTCTAGAGTTAAGTACGCCAGCAACACGCGATCTGATGAAACCATAATAACGTATATAGAAGTCAACATTTTAGAATATACACGTGTTCCCATACATATATATATATATATATATATATATATATATATATATATATATATATATATATATACATGTATGTACAGACATATATATGTGAGTATGAATAGTTATATATACTGTACAAAAGTATATATATATATATATATATATATATGTGTGTGTGTGTGTGTGAGAAAGTTGGTATGTGAAAGCACGTGGTTGGATGTATAAAAGATAATAAGAGTGAAAAAACTGCAGAAGGCTTGTGTGACATGGTTAAAGTATATATTTAAATTATGTCAGAAAAATGTAAGAAAAATGTTATAAAATCTTTTTGGTATATAAACATTGTATTTTGAGAAATAACCGGTTTCGTGTTGTCTTTTCAAATTTCTCTACTTCATTGTGTCGTGTTCGTTCGAACGAACACGACACAATGAAGTAGAGAAATTTGAAAAGACAACACGAAACCGGTTATTTCTCAAAATACAATGTTTATATACCAAAAAGATTTTATAACATTTTTCTTACATTTTTCTGACATAATTTAAATATATACTTTAACCATGTCACACAAGCCTTCTGTAGTTTTTTCACTCTAATTATCTTTTATATATATATATATATATATATATATACATATATATATATACATACATACATACATATGTATAAGTGCAATATTTTGATTCTGTGTCTGCGCGCGTATGTGTGTGTGTGTGTGTGTGTAGGTGATCTGTGTGTTTGTGCATGTGTATGTATATATGAGCGTATCATGTGGCTTTTATGCATAAAACTAGGGGGAAAATATCTAAGTGCATCATTGAACATTGTGATATACATCGGTTGCATACAAGAAAAGCAGAGAAGCCAAAATTAGCTTTTTCTCTTCTGACAACGTTATTATTGCTTAGATAAATGAAATGTTTTAAAGTTGTATGCATCTCGGAAAAAGATGTATAGAATTTGAACATCACCACGATAAAAAAAAAAATCTTTTCCTTGTTCCTAGTTGGAAGCAGGAGAGAAATCACTGTCACAAAACTTTCACATTCGTACACATAGTGCTTCTTGCTCTCACACAGAAACATATATGCTACACATCATAAGTACACGAAGAACGTAGCAGAACTCTTACATTACATAGAAAGATGAGTTATTGGATGAACGAACTTTTCATTCTTTTTCGTCTTCGTTCATTTTCTTATTGTTTTTTTTTTCTTGTCTTCTTCATTTTGGTAACGTCAAGTATTATTATTTACTCTCATACTGAGATGTTATAAAAAGAATTCTGGTCCTTTCATTTTCTTTTCTACTACATTTTGCCTTCGTTGGCCAATAGAGAGGCTGTATAGACAGGCATCTCAATAAAATCCATTCTTAGAATGCGTAGAATGCGAGAAGTACATAAATAAAAACAAACATATTAAGAACCACACGCACAAACAAAACAATATCTTTCGATTTCAAAATGATTTTGTTTAGCAGACTCATCCGTGGCTCCTTTTGGAAATTTATCACAAAAGACTAACAAGCTCAGCATGTTTTTTAATGTGTATGTGACTTGAACGGAAATATTGTATAGTGGAAGAAGAATAAGATGAAGAGTACATGAAAAAGGTGAATACATACTGCAAAAGCGAAATGTAGGAATTGTTATTTCATCAGGTGTATATATATATGTGTATATATATATATATATATATATATATATATATATATATATATGCATGCGTATGCGTGTGTGTGTACCTGTATGTATGTGTGTGTGTGTGTGTGTATGTGTGTTTATCTGCATCTGCCTTTTATCTCCGCATTTCAAACGGTTTCTCTTTCAAGCTTGTTAGTTTGCAATAATGAAACAGCATTTGAAACACAATATCAATGAAATGATGGATTTAAAACTTCAGCGCGGTTTTTACTTTTCTGTTGATACCGTGAAATGGAGGAAATACAATACGTCATATTTGTAATGTGGGTATGTATCATCTGGTTACAATAAGTCATTGAGTCTCAATAAGTTTAAATGCAATCCAAAGAACAGCACGTTTGGTTATCGCCATTTCAGATAATCGACTGAATATTTTCCAACAATATTTGCCTCAAACAACTTCAGTTGAAAGCTTTTTCTCACCCTGATAATATTCTGATTAAGTCTTTTTCTCACGGCATACAAGCTTAATTCCATCACCGTCAGTATTCAAACAGTTTCTTATCATATATATATATATACATATATATATATATATATATATATATATATATATATATATGAGATAGATAGATAGAGACACCCGGACAGACAGACAGATATGGTACATATGTTGAGACATAACTGTTGGTATATCTCAATATACAATTTAATGGTTAAAGGTACAGCTAACAATTCAGTTGAAACTTCTTTTGTGTTTTTAGAAGAGCCCTAATAGTTTAGAAGATTAGAGAACTGCGGTAACAAAATATAAACGGCGGTTTTAGGAAAGGGATATTTCCAAAGATAATTGTGTAACTTCTAAATTCCTTTTGGATCAATAATACACCTTTCATTCAATCACGATGATAAATCAATTATATGTATATACATGTGTAATTTCACTTGATGTCACTGTCTTCATCGGCCTATTCGATACCAATGAAGATAAAAATTGAATGTGAGTTAATGCTACAAGACATTTTATGGAACAATAAACCCACCTAATTAAATTTCATTTGTACAGAATTATCAAAACATACAAGTAAATGTAATATACTCTTGTAGCCCATGTCGAATTTTGTGTCCTTTTCATGACTGAGACAACTTTTACATGATTTAAATAGCTTTCTTTTTCTAATTTACCATTTAAAGAAAGGGAATTTAAATTTTGAGAACCGCTTGAACATTGGTGTATGTTATGTAATATTTTTCTTGTTCATCTGTCTATTAATGATTTCAACTATTTATGGAACGCATTGGTATGAATAAATTATGCAGATTCCCACGACGTAATCTTTTTACACAAACAAGATCAAAATAAGCTTATTTGACATTTCTCGAATAAAGACAGGTTAACTGCCACATGAGAAGAAACAACAATATGGAGTGAAACGAAACTAAAAACATTGTAGATCTAATAAATATTACAGATGATTTACCCTTGGCAGAAACAAAAACAAAAATTGCAGAAGTTACTTAAACATATTACAAACGTATCTGTTTATGTTGACCTGAGCAATTTCCATTCTTGGAAAACGTTAGCCATATCAATCATATATCTCAGTGATGCGAGTTTCACCTCTTAACCAAGGTGCCTAGCTTGAGCGGGACAGAGAAGACTGAATTAACTTTCATGTGTATAAAAGTCCCACCTAACATCTCTTGTCAGTATCTCCTCAATCAAAACGAACTGATACCAGCTGGCAAGGTAATCACCTAAGTGACTTTCTGTTGTTTACGGTCTCACTGAGAAGAGGAAAATTGAACCACATCTTCAACTACACTGTACAGGCGGGTTCATAAGATTAATGAAGAAAACAGATACAATAATGATAATTGACATTGAAACGCATTTTATACAATATTTCAATGCATAAAATACACAAGGTGATACCACTAGACAACACTGCACATTGATTTGCATATATTTCTTTGACACTAAGACCTTTTTTTTACACTGATTTGCATATATTTCTTTGACAAGTAACTCTTTCATATTCTTTTAAAAATGAGATGCATGAAGAACAATATAAAACCGCAACATTATTTATAATTCTTAGAATAGACAATTACTCGTCAGAGTAGTCATTAGAAATAAAATACAAGCTGTCAACAGTTATTATAATTTAGACGCATACCAAAAATTATATTCATTTTTTATTCCTTTCTGAAAAGTATTGCCTAAAAACGAAGTATCAAAAATTCTCATCAGTCAGTTTTAGCTTGATCAGTAAAACAAACTCAGTTCATATTTTTTAAATCAATTACTAGCGTGTTTTAATGTCACGTGGAGCTTTTCTTCTTTCTTTCTTATTTGATTCTATTTTAAAGTTTTACTCAACTTTTAACACTTGTAATAATAAAACTTTTAACACTTTGTAAATAATAAAAAAAAAGATGGTGGATTTTCCGGTTGTCCTAGATTTGGTAAGTTGGCTATTTTGATGAAAAGATGGAGAAATGAATATCAGGAAGTTGATGAAATGATCTGGACATAAAAGTTTTATACTATCGGAAGGTTTTTAAATGGTTGAGTTCTCTAGTCGATAGTTAAACGATAGATGTTCTGCAGTGCAAGTTACATGTACTTTATAAATATTTTATTTTATACAAAACATTCCTTCGTGTATCTACCTTACATCAATGGAAATTCGGGTATTGTCCAGGAAGTTAGTAATTATAGACAAATCAAATTATGAAACAGGAAGGCGCTAAATAAATGGAAAATAGTAAAAATAATTTGTAAAAGATGCAGAAAAACTACTGGCATAGGCGGTTAACTCCCTTCTGAGTTTGATTAACATTTTATGGTCAGCGGCCAGTTTCTAAAAGAATTCCTGAAAATCTGTCTGTAATTGTGAGGTTGAACGTACGACGTATTATGACATAAGAAATAAATGTGACCATAACGTTATATGTATGAATTTAAAGGATAAATTTACTACCATGAAGTCATATAGACGAACACATAAGGGCGCAGGCGCAGACAGGTACTGAAATAAGCACAGGCTTCTTCTTTCACTCTTTCTCTCTCTCTCTCTTTTACACACTCGTGTACATACACACATACGTAACTCACGCGCCCACGCACACAAAACCATTCACACATACACCCCCATATGTATATGTGTGTGTGTGTGTGTGTATGCACGCACGCAGCTTTATACATACGCACTCACATATATACATATATATATCTATACATATCTACATATACATCGGGCTGTATATAACAAATGAATTTGTAATTCTAATTGCAATATACAGCTGCTTATAGCAGTTAATTAACAGCAAGAAATTAAATAATTTATTTTTGTTTTCGTTTTAATGTTTTGTTCGCACCAATCATCCAAGAAAGCAAAGTTTAATAAAACTGAAGAACATAGGAATATTTTGTATGTACATACACATGTGTACATATATATTTATATATGCACACATATATATATGTATCCATTATATATACATATATATATATATATAATATCAATTACAATCCAACTAATCAAACAGATATATCTTTAAGACATACGTAGAACGATGTTGCATTAGATTAAACTACTAAAACTTGAGACATAGTTCTGCTTCAAAATGCGGCCTTTTGTGTAATTAGCACAATCACGTATTTTAATATTACTTGTCTTTTCAGGTAGTCACTGTGTATATCGGAATCTGTTTAAAGAACATCAGAAACACAAACTAGTAAAAAATAAATAAAAGATAAGTGAATCAATGACAGCATATCCCCATTTAACTGTAATACCAGTTATTATCTCTCCGAAATTGCACTCTGCAGGCTTAAAAAAAAGAGAGAAACATTAACAGATAGGATACTCATGGCTGGTAAACCTGTGATCCTGTTTTTGTTTAGTATTAACTAGTTACGAATTAACCAATAAACAATAACGATCTAGCTTTGTAAAGTTACCTTTTTTTATTCGGTCGGCCATTTTGTTTGAAGTTACTTCTTCAAATACATGCTCATATATAGAAACACGTAACTCTCTCCGTATGTGGACACACATACTTACGTTTGTTAGTATGTGAGTATTAAGGTATCTGTGCATGTATGTATGTTTGTGCGTATACATTTATTTATGAGTGAATATATTTATTAAAGACAAAAATTCATAAGCAATTATCTAATACATTAAGATTGTTCGTATTTTTCTCTCACTTCTGTAAAATTTCTAATATTGACATTCCTATTCAAATTCTTAATGCAAATAGATACTAAACTATGAAACGTGTTAAGTGCTCTTGCTTTGTGTATCTATGTATCTAATTATGTATGCATTAATGAGCTTTTGGTGGAAAAATATCGGTAGTGACTTCAAATTTCCAGGCATTTCGCCTTCATCAGGTTGTTATTTACATTTGGTTCTTTCTGGCCTTATATAAATTTTAGCAGGTTGCTTGTGGTAGGTTCTGTAATTCGATGATTATTAGGTGCTCCAGCCAGACAAGGGAAGTTATTTTGTAGGGCTAGATGGCGATAGGATGAAATGTGTATTTGAAGGGACTGGTTTAAGAGAAGGATATGGTAAAGCGATTGACTTTAGTTTCATATAAGGATATTGTTATTGTTTATGGTTCAGTCAGTCGTGCAATTAATGGATTAAGGAGATGTATAATATTCAGGGTGCGTATAATTAATATAATTTGCAGTATTTGATTCCGGCCTGAGTTCGACCGTGCCTTTCATCCTCCGGAGTCAATAGAATTAAGCACCAGTCAATATAATCAAAGAGCAGGCATAAACTAAAATATAGTCAAACATGAGCGTGCGTATGTGTATGTATGTGTATGTGTATGTGCGTGTGTGAGTGTGTGTATGAGTGTAAGTTCACATTAAGGAATGGAACGTAGAATTTCCTGTAAGTCAGACTGCCTCATGGTTTCAGCAGACAGAATGATAGAGGCATTGTTCACATAGCTTAGGTCAGATCAAAGTTCAATTTGGTGTTGTAATTAGATTCTCGTAAAGAAATTTTAAATTGATTATTTTAGAAATGTTTGGATTGAGATAGCTAGCTACAACTATGTATTTGTTTTCTTCACTCTGCTTCTGGCGAGGTTTATTTTTCTTTCTTTTTTTTTTGTTATACATCATGTGGGTGTAAACATATAACTAAATGTCGTTTCATATACATCCAGATAATTGCATAAGGATGATGCATTTGGATCCTGGAGGTTTATAAATGAAGTGTAAAACCAGGTTGGTACATTGGTATAATTTATTGGATTGTCGGACTGAATGGCTTTGCTAAAATCTGTTTTGAATATGTGCGTTTTAATATAAGACCCATTCCCCTGTCACTGAGATGGAGTGGGGAAAATTGTGTCAGGCACTACAACCAATATTTAGTAAACATTAACAACCAAAAAGCTGATGAAAACTGTTTCCATGGCTTCATCAGCAGTGGTCATAAGGAAACCGTACACCCAATCATAGAATGATTAAGCAAAATGTCATTAAATAATGTGTATAGAGAAATCAGAAAAAAAGTTTGCAATGCATATTGAACTCACTCTCATACTGACTCGGGATTGTCAACGCGAAGATTAAAAATTAGGAAACACTTCTTTCTCATTTGCTTTATTACAGCACAAAGGAGTTAGTATCGTTTTACTTTGCCATCGAACTTCTTATATCTGCTAAGCATTCCGATCTACATTCCTATTTTGCATACTGATTGTAACGGGTTTCAATTTCGCTTTCTTGGCAACGTATGTAGACATTGCCGCATCACAAAACCGAACCGGAAAACTTAATCTCATCAATTATGTCATGCGTAATAAACCGATCAATGTATCGATATACTTACATTCAGCGATTTATGAGTTACATTTCCTTTTGGAATTCAAGTACTAAATATATCAATAATTTCTTCATCTGTTTACTGTGAGATATTTATGTTGTAGTATGGTGAGAGCCGACATTATTTATAGAAATGTATGTTAAGAAGTTGGGTGTGTGGATTATGAACGAGTGGATATCCGAGAAAGTGGCTCGATTAGTGTGTAGATAGCTGAGAGAGTGGATAGCTAAGAGTGTGGATAGGTGCCATTCTATGTGTCAGAGTAATCAAAGGTGTGACTATGGAGAACAGAGAGAGTGGATTGCTGAACGTTCGGAAGATACTTTTAACGTTCACTCTAATAGTGCTTAGGGACGTCATTAAAGTATTTGATCATCGATCGTCGATTAAACAAATAGGAGTTAATGACGTAGTGTGTTCCTACGAATAAAGAAAATATCTAGGTAAATGCCTAATTTGGAGAACGATTCCTCAAAATACAATAGAGGTTTGAGAAAGAAGGCTAATACGGAGAGTGGAGAATAAATCTGCATATATTTGCTAATTAAAATGATTTCACATGGTGGGGTTATTAGAGGATTCCTGGTTTGGTGTTTTCATTTACTTCAGTTCCTTATCCTGGTTTATGGCATTCTTTCAAAACCATGTTCGGTCATTACTTCAGATTTTAACATTATCTGTTCTGGGGCTTGTTTGTATGTTTCTATTGTTCAATAAATTTTGTGCCCATGACATCTCTTGACGTTGGATCAGCCGTTTGGAAGAGATTAATAAGTTTTGCTCGCAATTTGCAGATATTTAATCCACTATATTAGAGAGAGTTTTATTTAGATGCCCTTTAAATGTCTTCACGGGAAGTTATTATCAAGAGTCATTATAGATTCGGGGGCCAGTTATACCGTTCTAAACCCTTATATGAATGATTGCTACATCATATTTTCCTGATTGGAGAGAAAAAGGTAACAGTGTCTGTGAATTCTTCTTATCCAACTTATAGCTTCATTGCTCTATGCAAATGTCTGTAGATATTCGAAAAGTGTTCAGACAAAGATTCGGCTTATTCCCTTTTTGGCGTTCAAGACAGTAAAGACATAATGCGTGTACTTATGCACGGAATGTGAAGTTCGAAATCTTGGTCCAGTTTTGGCGTCTTATGCTATTTATCTACTTGGTAAGTGAGGTCTTATTTGAGAGGAAGGTGTAGTTTTTCGAAGTTGTCTAAATTCAAAATAAGAAATTTAAAAAAAGTGTTAATTTGAATCAAGGGACTGTCAAATAATATGCTCTCAATAACCAGCATCAATCCACTTATGTATCGGCAAGTTGATGATATTTAATGAATACGTTTAAGAAACACACATCTGATTTAACAGCTATATTACAGTGATTGTACACGATATATATATATATATATATATATATATATATATATATATATAGCGAAAATTTCTTTCTTTAAACCCACTTCTGTATTAATTCAGTCATTTTCTTCAAAGCTCTCCTGTATCTATGTATTAGACGGTTACAGCAAATTTATCTTTATCAGTGTTTCCAGGCTATATTTGGTTTTGGCTTATATACAGTCGTATTTATCATGAGATGCTTTTGTATAGACAGATTCCCCCCCCCCACCCACCAGAATGCGACTGAGTTCAACATCATAAGTTGTAATTTAATTTTAGACTTCATTACGATTATTGCTTCCATGATGAATCGTTTTTCTTTTTTGGGAATTTGATAAAATATGAGTATATTTTCTATTAGTATTTTCTCATCTGATTTTGTTTGTAATGCCTGAAATACCTGCAATATATTGTTAAGAGGATTTTTTACCTTATTTTTTCATATTACTAGTGTCGGAACATGGTCTGTTATGATGCGCATACAGTTTTATTTTATGAATTTATTTTATGAGATTTCATATTGTCCCTGTCTGTTCAATAACTGCTTGACACTACGAGGGGTTACTGAATAGTTCCTGGCTTCAAGGGTCTGAGGAAAGGTCTTGATGGATCCCCAAGATTCTGAGTCTTTTTACAAAACTCAGAGAAACTGAAGGACCGCTTCAAAACGTCTGTGAATCTTAGAGGAGAATATGTTGAATAAAATCATAATTAACTGATTCTCCTATATGTTCTTTTACCCAAAGCCAGAAACGTCTCAGCACCCGCTCATAGATTCATATAATACGCTTTATGTGTAATATGATATATTATTTGGAGGAATAAGTATTTTTGATATATTTATTGCATTCTATCAGTGTTTATAGGCAGCTTGGTCTGTTAATCTACTAAACTACAGGTAATGTGTAATTGTTTAATTCTGTGGATATTGTATTTAACATCACAGTTGTAGAAAAGAATGCAAAATGCTGTCTTAAACTGTAATTTTATTACTAATATATTGTCGTTAAATACGTATTCACAATCTTTGTACAATGATAGACTGCTACAGGAGTCATATTAATATTGTTTGGATGTCAAATATTAGCGCTGAGTTGTTCTCTAGACTCCACTTAAACTTCTCAACAGCTTTTAATGTGTCCATTATTACTAATATATCTTCCTTTGTTTAGGAAATATTTTCTTTTCTGTTACGCCTATATAAAAGGTAGTGCACAGCAAATCCATGCCTGTATACATATATTCATACACACACACATACACACATATATATATTTACACGTACATACACATATATATATACAAATATATATATACATATATATATATATATATATATATGCATATATGTGCATACATATATATGTATGTATACGCACGAGTGTATATATAGATGTGTGTATATATCTACGTACATATATATATATATATACATTTATATTTATATATATATATATGTATATACATATTTATTCGTATCTGTACATATATACATGCATACATATGTGTGTGTATGTATGTGTATGCTTGTGCACGTGTATGTGTGCATACATGATATATGCATATTTATATACCAACACATACGTGCCTGTACGTATGTTTATTGAATAATGAATGTATATCAATATGTGAAGCTATACACAGATGGATACTTATAAATTGTATCTAATATGTATGTGTATGCAATTTTATCTTGGAATATATGCATGTGTTATAAATCTGTAATCTATATCTGTGATATACGTTTATATTCTTTCTGTTCGCAAATCAATAATACACAAACGCCATTCATCAAATAAATCATTCTTAGAATTTGTTAAAACAGTTTCTACTTCATCTTTTTCTTCAATTTCTTCAACTTCTTCATCTTCTTCTTCTTCAGTTTCTTCTTCTTCAGTTTCTTCTTTCTTCTTCTTCTTCTCCTGCTCCCGCTCTCCACCTTTCTTACCTACTTCAATGACATTCATTTCTATTTTATAGTATTTTCTCAGGCAATGTTTCATATAAGTAATGTTTATTTATTTCAACTTCATATTTGCTGCTGCTGTGACTACTAGTTCAACGCGACATGTGTATAGGCAAGTGTCCATCATTGTTCATTGGTCTTTGTTAGATTTCCATCTGGAGTCAACAGCTATCAATTGAATTTCAAAAACATAAATGATTTGTCTTCATTTTCTTTTCATTTTCTTCTTTTAAATTCCATCTTTCTTCAATAAATCACAAAACGAATTTATAGTTTTCAATGTTCAGCTGTTTATTGTTCGTATGTCTTCTTGTACATGCAATTATTATTTTAGTGATAATGTTATTAATGTAAGAAATGATCATATTTCTCGTCATCTTTAAAATGTTCTTTTTCGTTATTGTCGTGATAGACTAACAGCTACAGCAATAATAATTTCTAATTCAGTGACATGGTCTGGAGTTTGCACGGGCGAGTGTTAGACGATTACGCTAGTCTCAGTAACATGCTGAAGATTCATTCTTTCCCCTTCGGGGGGGGGGGGGGTAAAACGAAAGGGGATCTTTCCAGGATTTTAAGCAAATTATATAAACAACCAGAATAAAGACCGTGTTTTTAATGTGAAACCAGTTCTTCGCTCTTTTTGTTTCAAATTCAGGCACATACTTACCAAGTGTAATCTATTAAAATATTATTACTTTAACTGCTAATAATGAATGTTGTTGTTGTATCAAAGGGCGGTCATTACGCTAATAATAATAAACACAATCACTGGTTCAATTTCACTTCAATTTCAGTTGTCTAACCAAATAACGAATCGAACCTTTTTTTTTTTTTCATTTGTTGTTGGTTAAAAAAATGGTTGTTTAACGAGATCTAAAAATGAAGAACGATATTTTTATATTTAAGAGTGACATATTTACTGAGCTATCTAAAAACTGAAGCATCCACCTGTGTAATCATGAATATATATATTCGTTCGTTTTGAAAGCTGCATATCTATGTGCTCCCTACCAAACAATCTACCTCCCTAAATGACTACCTACCAACATAAACAATCACTTACTTGTCACCCTATCTGATCAACCACCTAGGCGCTTATTTATCTGACTCTATATTTACGTATATTCCTATACAAAGATCTATCAACAATAGACACATACACACACACAAACATGCGCACACGCACGCACACACACACACACACACACACACACACACACACATGGTGCTGCAACTACCACATTTCGCGATTTCCGGTGGTCAAAGCAGACGATTCTCTTCTATCATTCATATAATTTCTAGTGCATTTATGAACCACAACTCATTATGAGAGATTCTGTCGATGTAAATAACGCAGTATTCTGTGTTTTAATACAATATACACGTTAAGTTGGATATCAAAAATATCTTTTGGTATTAATACACTTTCTGGAGCTATTATATTTTTTAATAAGCCCACATGCTGTTTGCGGCACCAGTGCTTCAACAGACCCTGAGATCCAGCAGTAATCGCACTGCTGGACAACTTATTTCTTTATTTCTCACAAGGGGCTAAGCATAGAGGGGACAGACAAGGACAGAAAAAGGGATTAAGTCGATTAGATCGACCCCAGTGCGTAACTGGTACTTAATTTATCGACCCCCCCGAAAGTTTGAAAGGCAAAGTCGACGTCGGTGGAATTTGAACTCAGAACGTAACGGCAGACGAAATACCGCTAAGCATTTCGCCCGGCGTGCTAACGTTTCTGCCAGTTCTCACTGCTGGACTTCTGTCACGGAAGAACCCATAGCAGGGTGGCATCACGTGATTTGGCTGTTTCAGCAACCGTAGCAGGCGATTATCTCATAAGGATTTCTGGTAAATAAAAGCATACAATATAATTTCGATTACTTTTGTGCACTGCAAGTCCCTATGAGTGGTTCTCTGAAGGTAAATAATGCAGTATTTCTTGTTCTCACACAACATCCACTTTAACTGAAATGGGTATGTGTGTTGTGTGCATGTATGTATGTATATATGTATATATGTAGGTGTGTGTGTATGTATGTATGTTTGCATGACAAAGGCAGTAGGGAATTAGCATGAATTTGAAACTAAGGCAAGAATATTTATATCCCTTCCGAACTTGATAAAATTAATCATATAGTAATCACTCAAGTAAATTCTTAACCATATCCGATATACTCATGCAGTTGGTGCTCTTTTATGGCCAAATGTCAGCGACTGAAGCACCATAATTTAAAAAAAATTACATATATAAGAGAAATAATTGAGATTCAGTGGAAATAGGTACTTAGGTTGAAGCTCAAGTCAGTCCGATATTATAATTAAGTACATAAATGAATATTAAGCTCAGTCTATGTAATCTTTCCTTTTTAATGTTGGAAATTGATATATATACACATTTTACCTGTTTTGGTTATTATATCATTTTTGATAATCTTAAATTTTATTTTATTACAACATAATATTGTTTATAAACAATCACTCATAGTACCCCATGATAAAATTTCATTTGTATTAACATCATCATAGGTTTTATTAGCATCGTGCCCCTTTAACTATAGACAGTTACTCTATACCCAATTTACTACACCTAATGTCTTGACAATAGTTATGACCATACACACACACACACACACACACACACACACACACATATATATATATATATATATATATATATATATATATATATATATATACAGTAAATAGCACTGTTAAGCACAGAACTCGTCCTACATACAACAATTTCAATATAAAAGACATAACACTAAAACAAATCTCAGCTCATACCCAAGACACGGTGCTGCCATCGGGAGTGCGGTGAAAGCAATTGATATATATATAAAACTATTGAATCATAATAGAAATATTAATCATCATGCAATCGCTAAATATATGTTACATCTTAATGAAGTCACCAAGGCAAAATTTAACAGTTAAACCAAATGATATTTAACGTTTATCGGATTGCTGTTTACAATTGAAAAAAACGTCATGCCGTATGCCATAGTAAATTCCTCTTATGCTTTACAAGTGCTACGCTGTACCGGTAAATACTAACCTCAACATTGCTGTGATTTACAATTGAAACCGCTGTTTATTTTCATCGTACTTCCCCCCCCCCCCAAATGTTGTGTAATTAATTTAGCTTCAAGGTAAATAAAAAAAAAAGGAATGACTTGAGTAACTGATTAATCGATAATTCTGAGAATGGTTACGATTTGGAGATATTTCACTAGTAGGGTAATCAGTGACACGAAGATAAGCGTGGAGATAAAAGAGTTTTAAAACAATAAAGTAAATGTGAAAAGAAAATAGTTAAATTGTGTGCTATCTCCATTTTAACAGGTGTTTTCTAAAACATGTCGAATTTTAAGAATTCAACAAATTTCTACAATGGCAATGAGTTTTAAAAGTGAGAAGGAAATCGTCATGCTTTCTGGTTTTATATGTTACTGCGCATAATTGAAAGCGTTTTGAGAGACAGCTGAATGTAGCAACGTCTCACATAGCGCGTTTGCTTGCATTTCGCCACCAATTACTATAGTAATCTTCAAAACTGTTTCTTTCTTCGCAATAAAAGCAGACATGTAGAATTCACAGCTTTTTTCAACGGTATAAGACTGTTATTCGCCTTAGTTGGACGATAAGCGATGTGTTGAAAGTGAGTTCGATTCCTCCACTGCATTTCTCAATACATTCTGTTCATCATATTCAGATACGTACAAGGGTGTGTTTCATAAACTATTCAAAAGCTTTACCACTATTTTCGTTATAAAAACTGAAGTGGTAAAGCATTGCCGAATTCTTATTTTCAAAAAGTTTAGAATTGATAAAAGCAAGCATATAAAGACTAATTATACGAGTAGCAAGATGATCGCTTGTTTCTGTTGGTAATTTTCAGCATTTTATTCCAGTTACTCGAGCCATTCAAAATATTTTGTATACTTCAAGAATATTAAACATAAGGCAATTGATACATTAATGAATAAAAATACTGATTGTTATTGTAGTTGATACTACTACTACTACTACTACTACTAACCTTTAGCTGTACCTGACCATGTTTTTCTCTGCCCATGTCTGGCCCATGTCATGTCATATTTTTTTTTATGTGTAATGCTATGTCAAACAGCAACTACTACAAATGATATACTACCACTTCTACTTTTAAAAGTCGATGATTTACTGGACTCAATTGAAAGAAGCGTATTGTTGGTGCAGATTATTTCACTGAAAATAGAAGGGGAGCATGAAAGATATCTTTGATGTGTAAGTTAAAGATAGCGAAACACGGAATTACACATCACCAAATAATTACATACACAGACGGGCTTCACGAATTTTGCTTTCTACTTTATGGAAAGCTACACAAGTGATATCTAATTCTATTTAGCATTACAAAATTTTTATTGAAGGAAAATAATTTCATTATTTCAAAAGGATGTGTATTTGAAGTTTTTCTCTAAAACAAGTCTTTGCAGTGTCTAATTTTATTTAACATTTAATTATCAATCTTTGTGAAACAATTACAACAGAATGCTAAAGATGTATGTCTTCAGCGTCCACGAAAATTAGTGAAAGGAAATGTTGTGAGATATTCTCAATGACGCCTCGTTAATTAATCTCATCTGGTATAAGACAAACGAGAAGAAGTGGATGTGAGAATTCGTGTAAAGTGAGAGCCGTGTTACTAAACTTATTTGTTTTGTATACAACAGGTGCAGAGAGGTGAGTCAAAGCCACGAGATGTGGTGAATTGAATCCACATTTCGCCCCACCTCTCACTCTCTCAGTTCTCAGTGAAAATAATATCGACACTTCCTGACGTTAAGGTTAAATGTATAAGAGAGATATGGTATTTACTGAATCGAATTGATCTTCACTATAAACATTTGTGCTTTAAAATAATTAATAAGTCACTTGTGATTTGCAAATGAATGAAATAACTCTTCATTTCGTAATTGAAGCGTAAAAAAGACACTTGATAATTTAGCCATTATTATCATATTGTATGTACAATGATTATACTCAGAATATACCATGGTTTTAGTCATCTATAACGTGTGAAAGCAGGGGCGTCTACGTGGACAATGCACCTTTAGAAAGAATCAAAAGCAGTAAAGAAACAAAATCGAAAAGTTTTACCGTAATTAGAAACGAAGGATACATTCAACAACAATATATTCTCCAAATACAAATCGACAAGAGGGTCACATGCGAAATTTATCCCGTCACCGGACGTTTCAATCAGAGGTGATTTAAAATTCAGCAATGAACACCGTGAATAATTTATTCCATATGCTGCATTTCTCGAGAAATGAAGAGGTTGCATGCTATGACGTTAAAACTTCAAATAGAAGACTATTTGCGATTTGTAGTTATGTAAACTAATCAGAGGCCTACATAATTTCTCCCAATTTATGATACAGTCTACAACGGGCATTAAGGATTCCTTTCTGTCATTCGTGCCGGCTTACTTGTAACAATTTTCTTTCCAACCACACTGTTCCCGGTTCAGTCACACTACGTGGCACCTTGGGCAAGTGTCTTCTACTATAGCTTCGAGCCGACCAAAGATTTGTGCGTGGATTTGGTAGACGGAAACTGAAAAATGCCCGACGTATGTATGTATGTATGTATGTATGTATGTATGTATGTGTTTCTGGGGATGCGTGTTTGTGTGTGTGTGCGTGTTTTTATATGTGTGTGTGTGTTTGTATGTTTTTCTCGGTGTTTGTCCCGCACCACCACTTCACAACAGGTGATGGTATGTTAATGGTTTCTCCGCCGTGTGTGAATATGTGGTTGGATGTGTGTTATGCCTATGTTTACAATTCTGCGTAGACAGTGTTAGTATACCGCTCTACACATCTTCCACACGATTATAATTACGTTTGTATCATGGTAGTGGTAGGATGCTATTTCTCTACCCTCGACACGCTCCTTGCCTGAACAACAGAGAGCAGGTGTTGAAAGTAATATTCTATAAACTGTAGTGCTAGTATTTCTGTAATGGCATATTAATGATAGGCATTTTAGCATTGGGGATGGGTTGTACTCTTAACAGAACATGATATATCTCTTCTGGCGCTTTTTACCTTACACCGCAGCAGGCTGAAAGCGAAAGTAGAAGCATTCGGGCTAAACAGTTACGAATACTACCAAAGTTATAAACACCTCTTACATAGACTTAATGATAGTAATGCCATACAGGTCATTACCATAAATACAGAGTGTGTCTTCCTTCCCCAAAAACCATCTGCATTATATCTACTTGCACTTATCATATGCTAGCATAGTATATAATCACATTATTATTATTATTAGTAGTAGTAGTAGTAGTAGTAGTAGTAGTAGTAGTAGTAGTAATAGTTGTTGTTGTAATAGTGGAAGGGCATGGTGGAGGAGGAGGAGGACGTGGAAATTAAATGTAAATGAAGAACATGGTTTGTGAATTGCGATGTCAGATTTTGATTATCAAGATGTAATATTTTCCATACATGTAGAGAATATACATAACGGTATTCCTCTCTGAGAGATGACTGCCTTGCCTAAAGTAAATTGCTCTAATAATAATAATAATAATTTGAATTGCAGATGAATTGAATAAAACAAAGAGAAAGAAAGTAAATTCTCAAGAAATTCCTTACTGAAAAATATATCGATTTCTCACATTGGCAAATCGCCTGGCTATATTAATAGATAAAGAACAAATCGAATTACATAAGAACATTATATTAAGATGGCAAATTGTATTGCGAGCATACAAACAACAGATTCAGATAACAACAACAATAACAGTAGCAACAAAAACAGGAACGCGAAGAAATAAAAGAGTTGAATGTCTTTTTTTTGTTTGTTTTTTCTAAATTATGATACCATGGTACATTTTGATAAAGCTCAAAAGTTAAATACAGAGGATAATGTAAATTAGAGAGATAAAACAGACTGGGCAGCAGAAGAATGAAAGCAGGTATTTACAGTTAAGTAGATATAGTTCGTTTAGGCAATTTATTTTGAGGTTGTTTGTTGATAATGTACACAACACTAGCATAAACTTCGATTCTAGTCTAAACTACAGTAGCAACAACAAAAGCATTAATAACTATAGCAACTGCAACAGTAAAAGAAACAGCAACATCGCAATAGTACAATTTTTCTTCTCTCAATTGTTCTACATTGATATTCAAGTCTTAATTTTAGACGATCCAACTAGCTTCAACCTAGACACTAGTTCTGCTACGGAAAATACAGCTAAATCTACTCTACATTGTACCCTGCCGTCTTCGAGATCCAGTGGCGAATTGAGTAGTGTTTTGTCTATAAAATAAAGGCATGGTCGTGCTGTTAGGAAGGTAACATTATAGTAATAATATTTCGTACGTTCGATTGTAGAACTTTTCACCCTTGGCAAAATCTCAAGTCAGCCGATGTCTCGTAGAAGAACGTAGGTGAAAGGACATTCTTAACTGTTTGATCCCTGATCTCCTATTTGATCATATTCCTAGCTTCCTGATGCACTCCACCGGTAGGGTTGTACTACGGTATAAAGAAAAGTAAGCTATCCACCGGTAAACCAGTGTTACGGGTTTAAGGAAACTAATCTTGTAGAGTGTATCTGCGATTTCAAGATCAGAGATTAACATTACAAGTGTTTGTCGTATCCTCAACCACTTCGAAGTTAATTTAAAGCGTATATAACACAGTTGATCACTCGAATGAATGCTTAAATAGAAGTTACTCGATGGATCAGTGCTGACTAAAAATGAAACATGAGGTTATTTAGCAGTGATATGTCTCTCTTGAATACTGAAGCTTTATTTGGATTTCACTGAAGCTGCTTGGGTCATCTATATCATTATCATGATAATGTTCGAATGTATTCAACAGTTTTTTTTAGCAGTATTGAGAAAACAACTTTCCGATTGTTAAAGCCTTTTTAAAAAAAGATAGGTTTTGTGTATTATGTTCAGTTTTCGTAATATTATTCTTTTCTACTCTAGACACAAGTCCCGAAATTTTGGGGGAGTGGGGCAGTCGACTAGATCGATCCCAGTACGAAACTGGAATAATTATCGACCTCAAAAGGATGAAAGGCAAAGTCGACCACGGCGGAATTTGAACTCAGAACGTAAAGACAGATAAAATACCGTTAAGAATTTCGCCCGGCGTGCTAACGTTTCCGCCAGCACGCCGCCTTAGTTTTCGTAATATTATTGTCATTATATCATTGCCATTAACATCATAACTATTATTAACAAGGAAGACAAAAATAAATGCAAATATAATAGGTTACATTCCACGTACATATTTAGTCACTAATATTGTAGCTATTGCAGTGGAATGTGTGGGATGGTATGTACAATGAAAAACCTTTTCGTACAATCTGAATGCGATATTTATAAATGTCTGTGAAAATTTGAAGAAAGAAAGCCCAACATCCATTAAGAAAAAGGCAAGTGGAACGAAAAAGTTACGGAAGTCGAAGTTGTTCTTTAATGGAACTATCAATTGAAGGAAAGAAATGTTTCTTAGTTTAAAAAGTGTCCAATGGAACCAGTTTGACATGTAACGATAGAATGATATTTTAAAGAATACCAATATTGGTTTTAGAATTATGAAAGTGCATGAAGGTAACTTTGAAAAGAGAGAAGTTGAGTAAGAATACAAATGACATGTTAGATAAGGACAGAGAAAAAATGGAGGGTCTGCCAAAAGACAGTTATAAATACTGAAGAGCTACTTTAGTAGACAAAAGGGATCGAACATGAAAAAGAAGAATATTTAGGAAGAAATATCAAAAACAAATTTGATTCATATTGAAAACAGTGCTAAATGCAATACATAACCCATGAATACTCTAGTTCGGGGGTTCTCAACCATTTTCACCTATGGACACCATTGATTACTAATCTACTCGAGTGGAGCCCATAGGCATTCGATGTTTTTATGATTAAATATTATCAGGATTTGTATAAAAATTCTTAAAATATTTTGTATATTTATGTACAAATTTTTTGTACATAAATTTTTCTCATCTGAAACACAATATTTTCATGGCCTCTGAAAAATTGTGAACCCCAATTTACTATCTTGCATCCCTGTACCCTTAAAAGTATTATATTGTCTACCAGGATCCATATGGAAACCGATTGAAAAGATTTACTCTAGGTGTTCCTGTAATACTTTCTTGTTATATTAACGACAACTGCAACATAAACGAACCACGAAAACTCAGTAGATAAACATGAAATCCAAAGACTGCAATTAGAGCATCACCACTAAAATCTGACTTCGAAGATAGAGTATAGTTACCAACGGACGAATAGAGAGAAAAACGTGGTGTTTATGTTAATTGACTATCTTTATACAATATCCACTGTAAGCAAAATTATTTAATGTAATGGGAAAATATTAAAATATCGAGAAAACAAAAAAATAAATAGATCACTGTTTTATACAAAGTGGAGAGGACAGCGTAGTTTTACCGAAAATACTATGAAATAACAGCAGCTGTGAAAACAACTAGGAAGCTAATATAAAAACATGGATCAAAAAGAACAACATGCTGTTACAATTGATAAGTGTGGCTAAAAGAAGATCAGTGTGAAAATAATGTACAGCATGAAATAATAATGAAAAATCTCGACCATTAAGAAAACGAACCAGGATGAGATTGAAGAGATTTTTTCGTTTTTTTTTTTTTTGTTCTGTAGAAAGAAAAAGACTTTTCAAGTGAAACCATAAAAAGCATTTAATGGAGCATACTGCATTAAATAATCTGAGAAAGAATAGATGTTGGGAAGAACCAACCGTTTTATCTTTGAGTGTTCAGTCTATTTATAACAGAATCTATGCACATAACGTCTTTGAGTATATTCATGGAGTATTTTCATACATTGTTAATTATGTCATCTATATGAAATACCGACGGTACGTTCATCCTGAAAGACATTGCAGCTAATTCTTCCTTAAATTACATATTTAATACACAAGTAATACGGTCGAGGGATGTAATCTCACCACACAGAAACATCACTCAAATCAGGCGTAGGCGACGTCAGAGAATGTAACATGATTTTCCAGAAAGTGAACTGTAAGTTACATACAGCGGAAGTACCATGAAATTCAACAAAGTGCCGTTGATATCTCAATTACAAATAACAGATGTTCATTGAGAAATTTTTTAATAAAACATGCTGCGTACACTTCACATACACGTAAGCTCATGTACAGAATAATTGTTAAATATACAGTAAAAAGTTTAGAAATTGCTTTACATCATTAGCAGCATTAGAACATTTATATCGAGCTAAAATATTTTCTATGATACCTGAGTTTCACGACGTTTAATTCAGGAAAAGAATAATTCAGATCACAGATCATACGTCATTCCAAATTATACTCAAATCCGACAAGAAAGACGCATTAGAACAGGTAGGTGTCGTCCTGTAAGAGTGGTAAAAACTTGTATTCAATTTCTCGTTATCACAAATGATATTACTGAACTAATAAGAAACGACACCTCTCCAGATTATCAAGGATTTCATATTAAAACTAATAACACGGAGGAAGTTAATGTTAGTACGCATACACGCTCATATACGGAGTGGTAAGTTTGTATTCACATGCGCACCCAAAAAACATAGAAGCATGTGTGTGTGTGTGTGTGTGTGTGTGTGTGTGTGTGTCTGTGTGTTTGCATGTGTGTGTGTGTGTTTAAAACCTCTCATGCATGAGGATTTACCTGGAATGTGTACTGTACTTACATCTACTGGTATGTAATTTTTGAACATATGTAACCAGATTCTTTTCAATACTGAGCGATTTATTGATATCTGACAGGATTTTTTATTATATATATATATATTATTTTATATATATATATTATTTTATATATATATATATATATATATATATATATATATATATATATATATATATATACTTTTATTCATTTATTTATTTATTCTTTCACTTGTTTCAGTCAATTGACTGCGATCATGCTAGAGCACCGCCTTGAACTGTTTTAGTCCGAGAAATTGACCCATGATTTATTTCTAAAGCCTAGTACTTATTCTATCGTTCTTGGAATGAACTTAAGACATGTGGTTTTCTGAAGTAGTACATGAGTAGTTTTCTTTTTAATCAGAAAATAACAACTACAGGTACGTCACCTGACATGATCCAACCACGGATGACTTGTGCCCAGCAATATACTCCATATCAGGTCATGCAAAACCAAGGTAAGGATATGTTTAATTTAGAATCGTTGAGACGAATGTCGTCTCGAGTACATCAAAACACAGCAGGTTCAATAGAAGTGAACGTTAACCTCAAACCGAGAGTAAACTAAAGCAAAAAAAAAAAGACAAAGGAAGTTAACAACGCTACATGTCAGATGAATAGTTTTTTATAGTCGATATTTGGAGAGACTGTACAGAGCATTAGATGAATATGAACACCAAAAAGATTCTCAACAGTTTCTGGACTAGTAAGAACGGCCAGTTGTCACATCCCGTTTGATAAAATGTTATATCCTCTCGCTAAAAGTTTTGAGGTGCCTGTTTAGTTTTGAGCGGGCATCGGTATCCTCTTGATATGTTCACCTTTGATACAGCAGAACATATCGGATATGGCAGTTGGAATGACGTGTTTGGTACAGATTAAGCAAGATAACATGAAGTGAAGCGCCTGATACAAGAACATAACGCGTCACCCGATCCAGTAATTTGACCCGTGCCACTTTGAAAAAGTCCAACACTCTAGGCCCAAAGCTAAATGTTATATACAGTGTTATATATAGCAAGAACATAGCAACTATAAAGACAAAGGCACTTATTTGAATTGAGAAAGCAATCGACGAAAACAATCAGATATATTTAATGAAATATATTAACTGTATTTTCTTGTTCGTGGTGATGGACTTTGAGACACCTCGTTGCTTCGATGTTGTCGTAAGCCTTTTCAATCAAAGCTAGTGTCGGATAAATGATTGGTGAATCTTGATTATAAAAGTCAGCAAACAAATTATATAGGTGCGCGTAGTAAGATGAGAAATTATGATGTATCGTTTCATCCCAAATATGCTTATTTATATTAATATGGTGTAGCTTCAACTGAAGACATACATTGAAGGCGAGATATTGTGATGCCTCAGTATTCCATCACGCCAATGACTCCGGTATTTTGTGAAAACAAATCGTCTAAATGGAGTTTTCTACGCAGATGAAGAGCAAAAAGGATAACCATATTCAAATGGAATATGGTTGAACATATTAAGGAATGGATAGCAACGTCACTGCATTTATTCTCACTCTTCTACTTAGCCATATGAATTATTATTTATTGTGATAATTAGTTCTTAATCACCAATAGTAGTTTTAATTAGGCATTCCAACGCTATAACATTAAAATTGTTAACACTTAATTAACTGTTATTATAAATGTGGGTAAAATTTAGAGTATTTGACGAAGTTTGATATGAGCGAAATAGGTCCAAAGTTATTTCACATATTTTATTTTTTGGTTTCTTGCCAGATTTAGAAACACTCTTGTATTAATTTATTGTTGTTCATTTTCTCAGCGTATAAGTAGATTTTAATTAGATTTTTTTTAATAACTGCTAAATTAAATGTTCATACTAATACAAATACTGATTTTCATGCGGATGGCGTCTGCATAATTAAATCCAGTGATTTATTTCTGATTATAAATTAAAGAAACGAATAGTTAAGCACCTTCATAGACTTCTATATTTCTGCGAGACAGAATTTCATGCGAATCGAAGTTGAAATGCATTAGAATACAAGATTTTTTAAGTGGAAATTAAGAAATCGTGTGATATGAGATTTCAAAAATGTGCCAAAAGTAATTAAGTAATCAGTTATCTTGACATAACAAATGAATAAAACACACACATACACACAAATACACGCATACACATATTTAGTGTAATACTTCAGATCAGTACAAAAATTGGCGATTAAGTATTATATATATATATGTATATTTTATAGACCAAATTTACCACGTTCGAAATTTACTTTCTGGTCTGTAATATAGATGTTTTCGATCTAGTTTGGATTCTTTTCCATCAAATTTGATTGCAAATAATTCAAACTAGATCGAAAACATCTATCTATCTATCTATTTATTTATATATATATATATATATATATATATATATATATATACAGACATAAGTGTGTGTGTGCACGGACATGTGTGTATGTATGTATGTGTATATATATATATATATATATATATATATATATATATATATATATGCAAACATCGCAGACCAATCTTTCTCCATTCACGAGACTAGCAGTGTGCTTTCGAGCAGCACGCTTAATTTCTTCATGCAGAATACGTTCTCTCTCAAAAGTGCCGACCCACCCCATTAAACTGCTTCCTCCATCTGTGGTGAAGAAGGCATTGTGCTCCCAGTTAATCTCTTGCACATCACATGCCTTTAATGCATATGTATTTTTCTAATTGTTTCGGACATTTGGCTGCGGTCATCTTCGGGCACAGTCTTTAGTCGTGCAATTCGACTCCAGAAGTGATGCCAGACGAAAGGGAGCTTCATGCGATTTGCAATTAGAAAATAATGACACTCGGAGCTGTTACTGTGAAGCAACTTTTCAGATACGGTAACCACGTTGCAAATAATAATCCTTTCCTCTCTAGACACGGCCTGAAATTTGTGGGGTGTGTGTGTGTGTGTCGAATACATCGACCCCCCCCCCCCCACCACCACCACTGCTCGACAGCTACTTTATCTATACCAAAAGCCTAAAAGGCTACGTTGACCTTGGTGGTATTCGAACTCACAACGTCGTGTCGGACGAGGTCCACTAAGATTTTTATCCAACACACTAATGATTCTGCAAATAATAATAAGCAGCTAATTACAAATTATTGGCTGTTAATTATTATCATGTATGAATCGATGAATGAAGGCTTCTAAATGAATTTAAGAATTTGCTCAGGATATTGCTTTTAATTAGAAACGATAATTTGTGGTTGCATTATGCTATTGCACGGTGCAATTGTCTAATATTGCGTATCATGTGTATAAATACATTTGCATGTTAAGTACACGTCTTTAACAATTCTGGTTTAATAAAACATATTCTAAACCGTTGCGTAACGTTTATAATCGAATTACATTATGAATTTTCATGTAAAAGTTAAAATATTTATTCAGAAAACCTGTCAGTAAACGTATAATACAATGTATTTGTGGTTAGCATTTCTGATACATGAAAGCAAGTCTATATTCTCAATACACTCGTTATTAGAGGAGATGGATTTATACATCTAATCTTTTCAAAAAGTTGTGTTCACAATTAAAAGTTGTTTTTTCGTGCTTGGATCTAGTTTGAAGTGGATATAATGTGTCTTAAATAGATTAATGCATCTAAGGTTACATGAAGTATCCATACGATGTAATAATATTGACAACAATTGAATATTTCTAATCATAAAAATATAATGAAAGCAAAGCAAAACTGGATTTAGCTTTATACATTGAAGACAAAATCCATTTCAGTAAAACAGAAAAGACCAGGTGTCTATAGATTAAACATGCACCATATTCTTGCTTTTGTATATTAAGCAATTATGCAATTAAGAAATAACATAATTACTTTTGAGATAATTAAATTTGCAAAACTGAGAAAAATTTCTTATATGGTTTCAAAAGAGAATAAAATCCAGCAAAATAGATCTCGAAGACAAAAATATAAATAGACTGATTGTTGACTGCAATATGTGTGTATGTATGTATGCATGTATGTAAGTATGTATGTATTTCTGTATGTATGTATGTATGTAGGTATGGATGTGTGTACGTTTGAATGTATGTATTCATGTATGTGCATGCTTGAGTCTATATATCAATCTATCTCTCTCTGCCTCTCTCTCTCTCTATTTATATATATATATATATATATATATATATATATATATATATATATATATTTATATATATATATATATATATTTATATATATATGTGCGTGTGTGGATAGGTTGGTGTGTGGGTGTATGCATATAAATATACATGTGTTTGTAAGAATTTGTAAATGTGTGTATATATATATATATATGTATGTATGTATATGAGGCGTCGCATGTATGTATATGTAGTAAGACTTTTGCTTCCTAACATGGTTCTGGGTTCTACGTAACATCTTGTGTAAATGACTACGTGCTTCGGCCGACTAATTCCATGTGAATGGACCTGGTTAAAAGAAACCGGTAGTATATATATATATATATATATATATATATATATATATATATATATATATATATGGACACTATATATTACTGGATGAGCTACAAAACATACTTATTCTGCCGATATATTGCCAATTCTAGAGAGTAAATAGAAAGAATCGTATTATATGACTTCAAGCAGAGTAACATTCATGTCCTAAAGTAATCTATGGGAATACCTAGATAGATAAAAAAAAAAAAAAGAACTGAGAACAGTTCTAAAGGCTAAAATAAAACGCACGTAAAATACTATAAGAATAATTAGGTGGAAAACTGAAATATGATTTACAAAGACCCATTTTTTTATTTCTTAAAAATTCTACCATGCTATACACAAAAGAATATTTAAGTGCTGTCTGTTTCTGTCAATGGCGTTTTTGACTGTGTTATGTTTATTCTAGAAAATCTTTGCCCACCAAAGACATCACTATGCACACTTTGCTAAGCGTTGATTTCACACTGTTTTCCTTAGCCTAAAATATAGATATACAATTGAAATGTAGATTATACCATTAAAAATAATTGTCGGACTACAATGGGAGTAAACGTATACTGAATTGCAACTGCCGACACAGGGAAAATAAATCAAACCTGAACATTTCATTCTGCTTCTTGTAGGCTACACCTTGTGAATAGTTTGAATACTTCTCCAGAAATGAGGACTAGCATTAGTTTCAAATTCATTCTGGCACAAGGCTAGCTAACCCTAGTACTCAACTGGTATTTACTCCATCAATCCCGAAAGGGAGAAAGGCAAAGACAACCTATTAATCAAAGCATAAAGATAGTCGAAATGTTGCTAAGCATTTTGCTCGTTGTGATGACTATTCTGCCATCTGGCCGCCTTAATGGGACAAATATTTTGAGTCAAACGTAAGATATCATTATTGAAAGTGTTGTGATAATCACGTGTAAATTAGTATTTGGAACATGTACAGTAAAATTTATAACTATTAAATTTTATAGTCGATTGCCATTTTTATGATGTTCATTCTTTAAGTATAATGGATATAAGAGCTTATGGTGAAACTTATCAAAAACCCTTCGAGTGGACTTTCTATGCACAGACATGACAGAAGTAAATGGACACCTCAGAAAACATCAGGTTACTTGTATTTTAACTTGGGAAGGTTTATATTGTTTATTATTTTACATCTTTATGTTTCAAGATCTATATGTAATTGTTTAATCATGCCAAGTAAAGAAATTGCTGCCAACAGTGAGAAACGGCATCTACACTGTGATGGTCTGGGGAGCAATTTGGAGCAATGGTCGATTAGAGCTGGTGGAGTGTGATGGAAACATATACTCAGATAAACATGTACCCATATTCCAGAAAGGGCACCTCCCAAAAGAAGCCTGTTGTATGTATATGTGTGTATGTATATATATATATATATATATATATATATATATATATATATATATATATATATATATATATACAACAGACTTCTTTCAACTCTGTCAATCAAAGTCACTCAGAAGGCTTTATTTGCCCTGGGGCCGTAGTAGAACACACATGCCGGTCATGCCACGCAACGTGACTGAACATCACACCACGTGAATGGAAAGCAGTTTTCTTACCATACACCCAGTCTCTATTTACATCCCAGCATAACATTACTGGAAGGCTGATTTGATGCCGAGAATAAATAAAATTTAACGTCTATTCTCTTCATCGACTAGGAATACGAAAGCTTACAACACGATCTTTCGTGAAGCATATTGCGAAACTAAAGATTTCCCGAAACGAAATCAGAAAATTAAAGATAAAGAAGGCATTTAGTGTGAAAAGCATTCAGAGAGGAAGATATACTCATTGAATATCAATGTTTTTTTCTTTCTGTTCAGCAGAGTTTTCATGTTGTCCTGGTGTTCGCTGTGAAATCTTGCATGCTAAATATGTCCTTCTGTAAGACATCATGTTAATTAATTGATAAGTGTATAAATTGCGTGTAGAACGATAACTGCATCGTGTAGAAATTCTTACTTCTATGCATGATTTGTTTTCAAGTTTAATCTAAATGTTATAAAGGGAGAGAGCAATTGATATATTGGCAATAGAGGATGCATTAAATTCACTTAATTTAAAAAAATTAAAGATTTACTCTTGAATAATGTTTCGAAATTTAGTTAAGTGAATGAACCGTACACAGATTGACCAAAATTAATTGTTCACAGATAATATATCAATTGTATCAGTAATTACCGATTACTGAAACGCCTGGTGAAATATTGAACACACAATCTCCCTTACTTTAAAAGTTCTTTGCACAATTTAAACACTTCTTTTTAAACACGACGAGATCTATAACGAACGACTGAAGGATATTTCAGATTTAGTATTAACATTTTATTTCCTGTTTCAATTTGTACTTTCGTGTTTCAGTTTGTACTTTATTTTCTATGTAAATCTATGTAGTTTTAGGGAAAGGAAATACGTTTTTCGATGCTGCTCTACCACAATTTTATTAACACTTCAAAACTAAAGCACGTTTGCCAGCTTTGCTCACAGTAGCCATAGATTGTAATGGACGACGTTGATATTCCTCTGAGACTTTCTTCAGATAGAATGATTTGTACAGTCTTAAAAAGATAGCTTTTTCAATTGGTGGACAATTAACTTATCAAATGAACAACATTTTATATGACTCTAGGCGACTCCCGGGAGTGTAATATAACTCCCACATTGGGGCACAAAATTTCATTCCATCAAGTATACACTTCCACAGAGTTATCTATCACAGTCTACCACTTTATATATATATATATATATGAAATTATGATTTTTAAAGTGATAGACTGTTATAGATAATTCTGTGGGAGTGTATATATATGTGGGTGTATAAATGATTATATATATATATATGTATATATATAAATACATCTATCTAATTATGATATATATATATATATGTGTGTGTGTGTGTGTGTATTTTTCATGTATATGTTTGTGCAACTGTG
>NC_142942.1:43971939-43974439 GCF_046866305.1 Octopus bimaculoides
TTCGGCTTAATTCCTGAATTACATTTACGGAAAGTAAATTGATAAACGGCGTGCGAGTCGAGTTTAGAGCTAAAAAGTGACATATTTATAAACTATATGAACAATGGCATTCTCGCGTCGCCCAAAACTTTATTAAGGATAGAAAATGGTGCATCGAGGCATCAATACAAAGGGAAAACCCATTCATAAATGTCAGCAATCTAGTACGTATATTTACATACACCGAACTGAGCTACTTAAAGAATGAGATACAGCTATACTGGCTCGATTGAAAATATCATCCACAAAACGTGTGTGTATATATATATATATATATATATCTCGATAGATAGATACACACACACACGCACACGCACACGCACACGCACACATATATATATATATATATATATATATATATATCAGAGAGAGAGAGAGAGAAAGAAGGATATATATATATATGATGGGCTGTGAATTTATGGAAAAGAATTCCATAAAACTCAACAACTTAGTTAAAAATGGAGAAGAGAAGATGTTGAAATGTAAGACAATTTTAATCCACGAAGACGATCGTTTCGAACGAACAAATTCATGGTTGGGTAGAAAACATGCAAATTCATGGTTGAATAGAAATAATTAAATTAAATAAATCAATTAAGTGTCTTCTACTATAACCTCAGGTCTGGATGAAGGCTGGTCGAAAAAGGATGACAAGGCTTGGATGGACAGCGATCACGTGGTAGGAGGACAGCATTTTAAAGGGAAGAGGGATTAAAGAAATAGGGGAAGAAAGAAGGACTAAAGATTAAGAAAGAGGGAAGAGAAATCAGAGATACTAAGGATGAGAGGGGGAAAAGAGACAGACAGAGAGAGAGAAAATTGTACAAGGGAGATAATCGAAGAAGGAGAGCAGCGAGAGGAGAGGGAAAAGAGAGACTAAGGAATAAGAGAGAAGGAAAATGAAATCAGAGGGAGGGACACTGACAGAGAGACAGAGAGAGAGAGAGTGAGAGAGAGAGAGAGAGAAAGAGAGAAAAGAAGAGGGAACAATGGAGAAAAGCGGGGATGAAAAAAAATGAGAAGATAATAGTCGTACATGATATTCAAGGAGTATTTCTTTTAACAAAGGTTGTAAGATGCTCTGTATAGATAAATCAAGGGAAGGGCTGGAAGAACACGACGAAAAGCAACTTGCAGAAAAATAGACGACAACATGACACACAAGAAACTAGACAAAAATTTGATACACGGACTATTCACAGCAGAAATTCCTTATCAGTCAGAATTTGAAATGTCTTGGTGGTTTCGCACTTATTTATCCCTGAGACCTCTGGAATCCGGCAGCTGCCTGTGCTTATGATATTTTAGTCGAGCCTTAAAGCAAGTTGCGGCAGGTGTTGCAACTTATCTGAAGACCCTATGCAACCACCTATAGGCAAAACTCTGAATAAGAGATTGACTTTAGCAAAATAAAATGCATTATTCACCTCTACTTTAGTATCACGTACATTTTTTGTGACTGTCAGGTGTCAATGTTTGTGTGTTTGCTTGTTTATGTATGTTTGTTTGTTTGCGCGCGTGTGTGTATGTGCGTGTTTGTGTGTGTGTAACGATCACTACCCGTGTATATTCTGCTTAACTGTTAAAATGTCTATGCAAATATTGTGGTTCATTATTTTTGTGCATGCAGGTACGACGTTTCTGTATTTTCTATGTTCGATGTTTCTGTTCGGATGAAACCGCATAATAATAATGTAATGTGTTGAGTACCTGGCTGATAATCATCGGTGGCGTACGCCTTTGAAATTACATCGTAAATATTTTGCTTTATGGAAATATTTAGAAAAAAAATCATGTAAATATTTGAAGCCGTTCTCGGTCCACAAAAATATTAAACATTTTCGGTCAGGCAATGAAAATGCAACGTACATCTGATGACACCATCATTTGTGGCATGTGCAAAATTAAGTATAGTTGGATGAAGGCATAACGCCAGAAATTTTAGGGCTAAGTTTGACTCGATACCCGGAGAATAATACAGGACGAGCACTTTTATTATTGACCCCGAAAGCATAAAAATGAATGCACAATGTTATGTCAGTTTGTAGCAAAATTAAATTCTTTGTTTTATTGTTGGTTGTAATTTTGCTGGTGTTCTTCCATCTCTGTTTTCTTCTTCATGTTTCGAACGGCTTTTAGTAGTTATGGACTGTTTCCTGGGAGTGTTTTGAATTTGAACGTTATTACACACGTACGCATATACACACTCACACGCGCACGTACACACACTTCATATCGTATTTCTATTGTCGATTTTTCACATTCTAATTATGACTTTTTTTTTAATAATTTAATTATGCTACACATCCATATATGCAGATACGTGTATTGGCGTATGTTACGGACCGTCTGTCGGATAATCTTTTACCTGGAATATTGCAAAATATTTCGTGAAGATTTTAGAGTTTCAATGCAATATTGAACTGCGACATTTAAATTTTCTGTTACATTTGTTGCTTTC
>NC_142942.1:43976939-44016939 GCF_046866305.1 Octopus bimaculoides
TCATCATCATCATGATCATCATCATCATCAGCAGCAGCAGCAGCAGCAGTAGTAGTAGTAGTAACAAATACAATAGCAACATGTATTTTTGTCTTATTGATTTCTTTCGTGTCTTAGTTTTATATTTAATATTCTTTAAGCATTCAACATATTCTGAATGTCTCGTGTAACTGAAATAAAATGCCGAAACTTAACAAACAGATAAATGAAAGAACCAGCATCTTGCTGTGCATGCAGTTAACCGTTGCATGCTAGTTCTAACCAATCCCACTTTATGAAAATCAGATTTTGGCAAACCATTTATTTCATGTCTTACTATTTCACATTCTTTGAGAATATTTCATGTTCTTTAAAAATATAATACGTTCGAGAATTTCAAAAATGGCACGACAACCTGTTCTTCATTTTCTATTCATTTCACGTTCATTTCAGAAAACAATATGCAAAGGGTAACTCCATCTATTTATGATGATTAGAAAGGATGGCAATCGAATAGGTGTGATGGCTGTGTCACGCCGATGTGTTCACAAAATAGATTACGTAGTGGACGTGAGAAGTTCCAGTCAGAAATGTAACTGTGTCCTTGATATCCGTTTTCTGCGATTAGATAATAGGCATATCAAGTTGCTTTATTAACTGTCTCTACCATCTGCCGATAAATCATGATATTGATTTCTTTTTCACAAAACCAGTTCTAATATATATCAGTGACTGTACATGTTCGATTGAATCGATTCTTGTTCATTTGTGAAATGATATTTATGGTTCGTAATCTCGTTTTGGAACGTTGTGGTTTCATGTACAGTCCCACTACGCACCATCTTAAGTAAATGTCTTCTATTATAACCTAGAGCTGACCAATTCAATGTCAGTAAATTTTTGCTATCAGTAATTATGTAGAAGCCCGTGGTTTATACACACATACATACAGATAAGATTATACACCTACATGTGAGATTATCTACGTTTTGGCTTCCAACATGTTGACCGTCGGTTCGTGGATTTTCGAAGACCAGAGAGACATGAGATTACGTGTATAATTCAGGAGAGAACAAATATCACAAGAATCATTACTATGGGAACTTGTCTGTTGGGTCTTCATGTCTGTGATTGCATCGCTATCCAAAATACAGCGGTTAAATATAGACATAAACAGAAATGCGCCAACGTGTGCGCACGCATGCATGCACTTTCCCATCAACGCTTGAAGACACACGTTCATGCACCATAGGCACACATATGCATGCACGTGCACAAACCCATGCGTACACACGCACTTAGGTACACACACATATAGACACAATATTAGAATACTTTTAAAAAGACAATAACAAATTACTTAAAAAACTTACTCGGCTTTGCAATGAGCGCGAAAAGTAATGAAGTTCATTGTACGAAGATAATTAAAAGGCTGAAAAGGTCTAATAGTATGGAAACAAGCCAGAGGTTATGACCCATATTTACCGAAAAACTGAAATAATATTATTGTAAATTGTTCTTTTAATTGGCAATACTTTCAATGCGTTAACCTGAACTTAACTATTCTCTTTATGGGAAGGCGTATATGTCACTGCTCATTGCAAAAACAAAATAAAATGTTGACTAAGAAACTGGTAGAGTGTCAGAACACATTGCTTGACACTGAATAAAACACCAGGAAATCGAAATCTGCCAGATGAAATTTTCCAATGATTTGGACTTAGCTCTTATAATTCATTCAATCAACCTTCGAATTTTCTTAGTAATGTCTATTGTTTTGTATTGGATGAGAACATTAGATATGAAGTAGTTGATAGTGACGATCTTTGCAGTTTAATACCATAGAGAATTTAACAGTATGGCAAGTCCTCTTTGAAACTAACCTACTCGAAAGGATATGTTCCGAATAATTATGAAATCTATAGATAGTTATGTTTTGTTTAAAGATTGACACATAAAATATTCATCGCCATAAGTATTTTTTCTATTATAGCGACTACTGTCCTAGGTGCTAGAGTGCATGCACCATTTTCAGCTAGTTGACAAGAAATCGATATCAAATACAAAGGATACAAAAGCATCAACAATAGAGTGAAATTCACAAGTTATTTATACATATTCCCCATGTGTGGCGTACTAATAAGTTATGTTTAATATTATTTTCATGCTACTCTGCGTGAAACAGTCGCCTAGGGTGGACACAAATCACCCACGATAAGGTTGTATAAATCTAAAATTGGGTTATAAATTGGATATTTTAGGAAATGATAGAATGCGTAGGCCTGTAGGTAATTTTACGTCATCAGTCAGAAATTATGGAATATAAGGAATATATTAAATAGAATTAATGAGTATTTTGGTGTACACAAATTAATGACATCAATAATAAAGTTTATACTGTTAAAAATATTGGGGGATCGTTACAACGGCTTAGCAACATCAATTGGCAAATAGAAGTACGTGAAATGTATGTGGTGAATTATAAATTATAATGAAAAGTAAAGTACTAGACCTCTGAAAGTGAATCAGCAAAAGAAAATTTACAAACCATATATGCCAGAATTTTTTATACACACTAACAGATTACTTGAATTTAATAACTAATCGAATGCATTTGTACTTTATTCTGAAATTTACTTCCCTCTGTTTGTTGTAACCAGTAAAATTCATTGATGCCTTATGTAATATTCTAAACCACTTTACATGCCATTCAATTGTTGACAGTCGAATGAATGCAGGTGTAATGGATATATTGTACCTCAATGGTTACATTCCAGAAAGGGACTGCAATGAGAGACGGCAACAGGGAAGCCTACTGTTCATATGTTGCAGAAGGCGAAGGGTTGACATTGGATTGCTGGTGTGGCTGTAAAATAAGAAACATAAACGGAGCCTATGCAGTCACATGAGAATATGCGGTAGTGAATTACTTGAAAAAATAAAGTGCGGTGGTTTACCGCATGGTTGGTGAAAGTAATTGGAGAATATGCTTTGATCCTGAAGTCCATGGAGGAAACTGCTTTGTTGATGCAGTCTTCGGATTTGTTGTTATTATGCCGAAATGCTATCCATCATTACCATTGAAAAGAGCAGTTGACACTAAAGCGCATCCTAGGATATAGTAATTCCTAAAAAAAAAAAAAATAGAGTTTAAAGAGTTTGAAACTATCTCTGGAACATAAGTAATATTTGTTCTCAGTTTAGAGTAAATCAATTGCGAAATTCAAATTTATGCGGGTTTACACACACACAGAGACACAACGTCACTTGTTTCGTTAATCGTTATTGCTGTCCGGTCATTAAATTTTATCATCAACTGGTTCCTTATTTGATCTATTGGAAGACCAATTATTTATGTTTTAATTCTTTGATATATTGAAAGACCTATCATTATTTTTTATTATTATTCGCTAATTTATACTCGTATTTCTCATTTCTACTTTTAGACAATCTTATACTTTCATCTTCTACCAATAATTCTTCCTCGTTTTTCCTTTTTCGGGTTTTGTTGGTCATCACTCTTAAGGTGTCCTAAGATTCGATTGCAATGCAATTTTAATTTATTTTCCGTTTTTCATACATGTTGACTCTAGTTTTTTTTTATTATTATTTAAGCCCCAATGTTTTTTTGAAGGTCGTGTGTTGCTTAGTGTACATAACATATATGTCATTATTTCTTTAAGTGTTATATTTCGATTTCTGACAACTTTTGGGTTTGAGAATGTAACTCATGTGGTTAGGTATTATGTTATGAATTGTATTCTTTACTGTTTATAATTTTGTTTGCTGTTTATACGATTTTGTTACAATATTTCATTTTGGTGAATAGTTTGTTGTTATAACATTTATATATAGATGAGTGATGCATTCCTTTCAAATCCATTTACGCCTGTTCTCTTTCCTTCGTTGTTTCTTTCCTTGAGGAGTAAAAGTTAATTGCTTATTGAAATTGTCAAATATTTCCTTCAGATAACACGCTCTCATATTAACGTTGGGCTGAAATACAGCTTCATTTTTTTTTTACATTTGTGTTGACTGTCATTTTCTGGTGGAGAATGGAATCAATGTGACGTTGATATGAAACATTCCTCGATTGTTAATTTACACGTACCATTGAATCACTGACGAATATGAACACGCGTATTACATTAATTATACAGAATAATGCTCAATAAATATTGCAAGCCTTCCTTATACAATTACCTATCAACGCTTTCTTCTTTCGTTTGGATTAAATTCATTAACAATTCTTATTCCATAATCTTCGGTGCTGTCAAACAGCGCTCTCTTATGCTAATCGTACATCATGTTCTCTGGTTAAACAACCCCAGTGATCTATTGTTGAGTATACTGTGTTGTATTCTTAAAGCAATCTTATCATCATCATCATCATCATCATCATCCCTCATTAATGTTATTATCATTCAATTTCTGAAAATGTACAGATGCAGATGACAAAATGGAGTGTGGGCGAAAGTTATGGTAAATTTCCAACACAACGTTTGATGTTTTATTTGTGATTGAACATCATTTCTTGATTGACTTTTATCTTTGCGAGGATTATGAAGTAAGTAGAAGAAATACTGCCTTTTTTGCTTTCTATCGCCGTTACTCTAACGTTCCAAAAGTGTTTGGCATATTGCCTGATGTATTCTTCGAAATATCTTGGAATTCACTGGAAATACAACTCTCAAGAGGGAAAATAAATTATGAAAATGGTAAACACAAATAAGAAGAACTATTCCAAGATTGATATTATTGCAAGCAAATTATTCCCAATGGTGTACAAAGAATAAATCATTTTACATTTACTACACCATGAATATTTTTACATACGAGGCGTGAGTTGTTTCAAGATAAATAAAATAAATAATTAATGAGAAATAGAAACAATATATTCAAATTTATGTGAGTGTATAAGTGGGAAAATATTCGATTAAAATTTGAAAACTTGAAGCAGAATTGTTGTTAGTTTTCTCTTTCATGGATATCTAATTGCTGATAAAAGAAAACTGGTTAATGGGGTAGAGAGAAGGGAATAATAAGGCTGGATGAGATTAAAATAGAATATATAGAATATATGCGAGAGAAATCACGAGAGAAACACATACATTTATGATATATATATATATCTCATATGATATATATATATATATGTATATATATGTATATGTATATATATATATATATATATATATACAAACATTATATATATATATATATATATATCAAGGATGAAGAAAAGAAAAGTATCTATCGTGATAGCCACCATGGCAGACCGAGTGTGACAGTGTTAAATTGTACTACAAAAAAAAAAGATCATCACGTTTGTAATTAAACATCTATCAGACAACACTATCAAATCCCAACTTGCAAAATAATGAAATAAATTCCTTCACAGAAATATAGCATTAAAGAATTCCCTGATTCTTTTGCACATTTCACACACTACCGAATTCTCTAATGTTAAAGCTTGGTTATTTTTTGTTTTAAATCTAGTAATCTCACATTCTCCAGTTCGATTATTCTAAAATATTTTACTGTTGAATGTGAGAAAGTTCTTTTTATAGCCAACAATTGACGATTACCTTTTCTTCTTTTTTTTCCTTTCACAGTGAATCAATGATTCGCATCTTTATATTTATTCTTCAATAAAAATCATTTGTTCTTATATAATACTTTATCTCTATTTACATACTTATTTGGTGTTTCAGCACGGTCGCCTGAATTCCAGATAAAATGTTTTGCGGTATATCTTTAGGTTCTGTGTTCATACCTCACCTAGGTCAGCTTTCCCTTAAATTCCTACTCTTTCTAGAAAAAGAAAGAACCAACGAATAATTGTGAGTGGATTAATATCTTCTTAAAGCTTACCCATGAGATCTATTATCACCTCCGTCTTAGCAAAAGCAGAGGTATTGTTTCCAGTCATGTTTGTCTGTTTGTTTGTTTGTCTGTCCGTGGACAAAATATCTCAAGAACCGCTGGATGGATTGCAAGGAAACTTTCAAGGAAGTTTGGCCTCATGACTGGTACGAACTGATTATATTTGGGGCTCGATCCGGTACCGGACAAGGATTCTGGATTATTTTTCCTGTTTTTCTTTTTTTACTTAATTTTTGGGAGCGGCCGGGTTCATTTTTAGTATTCTCGTTTGTGAGAACCGTCGGGTTTATTTCAAATATCCTCATTTTAAAAAATCGCCTCTGGCTGGGTTAGACTTGGCGGAGGTTTGCGCTCTCTGAGTGCTTTTGTTGTAATATGGTATTATGTCCAAAATTAACATTTCTCGTCATCGAAATTATGTCAGAATTATCATGGTAGATTGTATCGTTGTTTGCACTTTTGAATTGAAAACTTTGAAGAATTGTTCACATGTCGATGCTATAAACTCTGTTCCTTGTATTCTTTGATTGGCTGAACTCCATGGCTAGTTATTCCCAACATCTCTGACTATCCTCGATGGTCTAGCCACTTTTCTTCATATTCTTAAAATCTCCTTCATTTAATAAACTCTCCATGCCTCTTTCTTCTTAAAATCCGTAAAAGTCACTGCACAGCTATCATTCCCAAAGAACCCCAACCACCACTAACAATGATGCCGACACACTGACAGAATGCTTTAGAATCACACATTTCCATTTACCTCATATATTTCGATTTATCAGAGCAGAACATCAAATTTCCACTGGATATTACATTTCCATTTTCGGCTGTTTATTTACTCCATTACCTTGTCATTCATTAAATAGCATTTATTCTGGTGAGACGTGTGTTTCCGTGTGTATTTTATATATAGTTACATGTAGAGTGATAAATCAAATGTCCACGATAAAGATTGTCTACAATAGTGCAGCTGATGCTACACAAGGGCAGCCCAGACCATGTTCAAGAAAGAGGAACCCGACTATTTGACATAAAATCACCTAAACACACACACCCACTTCAGGCTTTACCGCACAGACCCCATTTCCCTCTCACTCTCTCTCCCTCGCTTTCGATGCATCTTCTTCCCCCTTTCTCTCTCTCTCTCTCTCTCTCTCTCTCCCACTTTCTCACCCTCTCTCTCTCCCACTTTCTCACCCTCTCTCTCACTATCTCTTCCCCTCAACTTTTCTCTTTCTTCCTCCTCTCTCTATTCTTCTCTCCACCTGTCACTCGCTCATTCCGCCTATCCCACTCCAACAGTAACGGTAACTGTTACTTGGTGCAGACAGGTATCATACCAAATGCCTTCAGTCACTCCAAACCCAATCGCTTTACCTCCCCTTCTCACTCATATTATGGCCAACCCTCAGGTTACACACACTCAATTATACCTCGACGATAGCTGAAACGATAGTCTTCTCACTACTAACGGCTTTATTCCAATATCGATGTTTACGAGTCTGTTTTCTGGAAAATTGAAGCAGCAAATTTACTTTGTCTTGGCTTACTCATTTTGCCCCAGCCAAATTAGTCTCATACACTCAAAGTGAACGGTGATAACTTAATGGAATAGCGATCAGGTTAATATATATATGCGTTTGTGTGTGTACTGATATGCGTGTATTTGTTGTTGCGTATGTGTTGTTGCTTTTGTAGCACCATTTTATCTATTAACGTTGAATAATTGGCCAGTTCGCCTATTGTATGCATTATCATTCTGAAATCGTAGCTTCTTGTATGCTCTCTTTTGGCAGATCCTCTTAAATTTTCCGCGTGTGTTTCTTGCATCTGTAGTTATTAGTCATAGTGTATTTATGATATTTCAGTATTGCTATGTATGGGGAAGAAGACAACACTCACAAATCACGGGACAACAGGCAATATTTTCATTTTAGTATTTTATTGGTCGTCATATTTGATAAATGACGTTGTATTCTTCAATTGTTTATGTGTCTTAGGTTTCCTCGTTATGTAGACTATTTATATTTCATTGTACAAATATTAATGAGAAAGAGATTAGTAAAAATAACCTTGAGTTGTACTTAGAGGCGCCGGCTTTATAAAGATTTTCTCATATTGAACTTTGATTGGTTGATCGCAGCAGATTATTTCAGATCAGGATCGTCCATATCCATCTTATCGATATTTAGTTCCTCCACCTCCTCTTCCTTCGTCTTCTCGTTCTGAGTTCAAATTCCGCCTCCAGCTGACCTACGCCTTGTGGGGGAATTTGGTAGAGGGGAAACTGAAAGAAGCCCTTGAAGGTGGTACTCCATCATAGCTGCAGTCAAATGTCTGAAACAAGTAAAAGAACAAAAGGTGTAACACACACACACACACACACACACACACACACACACACACACACACACACACACACACACACACATTCTATCTAACTATGTAATAGTGAATTATTTCCCTATCTTCTTGTTTGTGTTTATTAGATTTCTTGTAGATGTAGCTTCCGAATGCACCTAAAGTATTAATCTTCAATTTTTTTTTTTACTTTCTACATTCTTCACAATACACATTCAGTATATTATATTCAAATGTTTATAACAAAGACGGCTAATACATCTAAACCTATCGTATTTCTAGTTTTGATTTCATTCGGTTTTGATATCAAATTTACTCGTCTGTGGTTCATCTTTATAATAGCGTATTTTATTTCATTGCCTTCTAGCCTAACTACTACTAAATATCTCTATAAAATCAGTCGTGTTTAATTTACTGTTCCATTTTATAGTAGCTGTGGTGCGTTTGTCTATTTCCACATGTATACATAAATACATATGCAATATACATACATACAAACATATATATATATGTTTATATATATATATATATATATATATATATATATATATATATATACGAGGTGTAGTCAAAAAGTATCCGACCGTTTTCATTTCAAATTATTCGCCGTGGGACTCTACGCACTTCTCCCTTTCCTGCCACTGCTGGAAACATTCCTAGAAATCTCTGTTTGGAATGATGTAGAGCTGTGCCGTCGAATTTATTTTAATGTCCTCTGTTGACTCAAATATTTTCCTTTGAGTTTTTCTTTCTTCCTGAGTTTTGGGAATAGCCAAAAGTCATATGGAGCCATGTCTGGCTAGTGGAAAGCCTGACAAACTAGTGGTGTATTTTGCTTGACGAGGAATGATTGTACGATGTAGGCGGAATGAACTGGCTCAGCTGACCAATGGCTGATTCCAACTTCGATGACAATCTCCTCAATAGTCATATCATGGTATTCATAGATTATTCCTCGAGTCATATATATGTATATATATGTATGTATATATATATATATATATATATATATATATATATATATATATATATATATATATGTATATATATGTATATATATGTATATATATGTATGTATATGTATATATATGTATATATGTATATCAATATATATATATATACACGTATGCATATATACACACACACATACACGTACTCATATATGTACATATATATATATATATATATATATCAATATATATATATACACGTATGCATATATACACACACACATACACGTACTCATATATGTACATATATATATGTATATCAATATATATACACGTATGCATATATACACACACAAATACACGTACTCATATATGTACATATATATATATATATATATATATATATATATATATATATATATATATATATATGTGTGTGTGTGTGTGTATACACACATTTGGTTATAGTCTGATATCAAGTAACAAAGTATAGATGTTATAACAAAACACTCAGCTCCACGAGAAGATTCTTTTATTTAGGGGTACACAGCAGTATTTAATTAAATTCTCCTATGTTAAACTGTTAATGCTGGTTTGATTTTAATTGCTTTCTCATTGTCTGGTGGTGATAATTACTGTTAGAGGTGTGCTGATATAATTGCTTGCTTCTTTTGCAGTGATTATGCTTGTAGTTTTGGTATTGTTGTTGTTGTTGTTGTTGTTTCTGCTGTGGTTGCCACCATGCCCTTTCTCTTCCGCTTCCTTATCCTCCTCCTGCTCCTGCTCCTCTTTTTCCGCCTCCTCCGCCTCTCCTCTTTTTCCCCCTCCTCCGCTTCCTACTCCTCCTCATTATCTTTAACGTCATCACCATTATCATTATCATCACCATCGTCATTGTCACCATCATCGTCGTCGTCGGTGTCATCATCATCTAAAGTTGTTAGTGTTGCTGTAATTACGCCACGTAGTCATTCCATAATTATTTTATAACAATGTTTTCTTTTTTGTAGTTGATTTACAAAAGTGTTTTGACAGTGAAATGGATATCGTATAGAAAAGGTATGTTAATTTAATCCCTTATAAGGAAAAGTAGCTACATGCACCCCCACCCTATATATATATATATATATATATATATATATATATATATATATATAAACCTATTCATTGATACAGTTCTATATTTAAGAGATGAAGAATTATGTACATTTTTTTTACATTATTTACATTATTTACATGTCCTCATCTTATTTGTTGTTAACACAGCATTTCGGCTGATATACGCTCCAGCCTTCATCCGGTGTCTTGGGAAAATTTCGACCCTGGGTTCTCATTCCTAAAGTATTTATAGATGTTGTTATCATCGAGTTATATCGTCTTGAAAGAAAGAGATGATCTATCCATAATTTCGGACCCATTGCAGTACGTTCTCTTTTCCCTAAAGTTAACAATGGTTAGAACACCATCCTGCATATGACAAACAATACAGCGACTGACAATCAGGAAATATAGAATAATAAATCTTCAAAACGAATTCAATCATATTCTCCAAGGCAGCCTATTATTCTAGTAGTGTTTGGTCTATCAGGCTGCCAAAATTTAATCTAATAACCTCTCCTATATGATACAGCATTAACGTGATTTAAGAAATGCAAAATTACAAGAGACTAAAGGATGCAATAAAAGAAAATGATAATTTTAATGAGGTTGGAAAGGAAATCTTACTTCCCTCACCAGTTACTTGAGGTCCAAGATACATAACTGAAAAGTAGATACATGGCTGAAAATGACGTAATTCCAAATGCCCAGAAATTACACAAAATATCGTTCCTGGACAGGTGGCATCTGACAGGCCAGATTTTATTGCAAGAGTTTTCCAACTAAAGAGACACAGTAGAAAATAATATCTAATACATGTGTGTGTGTGTGTGTGTGTGTGTGTGTGTGTGTGTGTGTATGTGTATGTATGTATGTGTGTGTATCTGTGTGTGTATGTCTTTTTGCCACACCACTGCTTGGCAACCGTTCTGTGTTGGTTTATACGCAAAAGAAGAGAATATAATTAGTGCCAGAGTGAAAATAAGTTCTGTTGCAGTTTTATTCGCTTAAATACTAAAACGCAGTGATCGTGCATGGCTGCACAGTTCAACGACGGAAACAAGTAAAAGATGAGAAGAGTAAAACACATAGATTATGAAATATTAAGGTGATTTCTTGGTATTTAACGAAGCTATCAAGCTGAAACCTCATTAATTACAATTTCTTTCCAATTTAACATAGCAGTGCAGGTTAGTAAAGAAATTATAGAGACTTTCCATTGAATCATGTCTAATAATTATTAAGCAATCGTTACATAGAAACCATATTGGAAAATGCATAGAAAATGCATAGAAACCATATTGGCAAAAATACTTATTCCTAAGCAATACATAAACATGTGAAACCTTTCCCCATCTAACTTTAGTTCTCGTTGTAGAACTAATATAGGCGACAAAACTCTGACTCAAACGCTGAACACTGTCGAGTCAGACATTTTCTGACCAACCTCAATGCTCATTCTTGCTGCCTCACTTGTCCTTTCTCATGCTAGCTCAGAGGCTAACGAGAATTTTCTGGCAAAAAATGTCAAAAACACCAGTGACATTAGGATTTACAGCATAAAGTTATGAACCTAAATAATGAATGACATTTACTGCGTTACTCTTCACTTTTTAGCAATAGGTCTATTATCAGACGATAATAATATTGATTTCTTGCCATCACAGAATGCCATGAATATGTAATGAAGGGATATGATCTTTTGCATAATTTGCTGTTAATTATTTTCTTAACCCTCGGGCAATGAAATGAAAGGTCAACACACCCTGTATACAAATGTAAAATCATGAGTAACGGATTAAAATATCTTAATTTTATAGAATTTATATCAATTTTGCGTTTCTTTGTGGTCAGAATATGATTAGAATATTGTTAACGAAATATAGAAGTTGATAACGATGATGAGGATGGTGATGAAGATCGCGGTGACAATGAGGATGAGAGGCAGGTAGGTAGTAATGATGACGGTGGTGGTGTAAGTGGTGAGGGTGTTGATGATAATGATGATGGCGACGACGGTGATGATGATGATTATGATGATGATGGCCGTTATGATGATAACGAAGATGTCTGACAATGAGCAACATGATGACAATGATGATGACGACGATACTGATGATGATGATGATGATGATTGTGTCTGCGACGATGAAAGCTAGCGACAATGACGACGATGATGGTAATATTAATGGTGGTGGTGGCAGTGGTGGCGGCAGCCTCGGTAATGGAGGTAGTGCTGATGGCGGCGAAGGTGGTGGTGATTGTGGTAATGGTGGGATGATGATATTAGCGATGATGACGACGACGACGCTGATGATGATGATGATGATGATGATATATCATGATGATGACGATGGTGACTACAATTATAATGATAAAAACGCTGACTGCAGAACTAATTATGAAGAACAGGATGTCAACTTGGATGACCCTAAATATAACGAGGTCCAAGGGAATACTGGTCGATGTGATTTACAACCGACAGCGTTCTATTCATGACCATTACGTCGATCGTTTTTTTACAAAGATCTCAGAAATACATTAACCAATATTAACAGCGTTCTCTGAAAGATCTCCCTGTGATTTGAATGAGGTTTTGGTAGTAATTTTGGCAGAGTAAATCACTGCAAAGGAGAAACCAATTCTAGCAGAATGCAGGGGTATGATGCATTAGAAAAGATGGGGAATAAGGTATATACACTGTTGTTAATGCTGCTTATGATGATGATGATGTCAGTGATGATGAGGAGGAGGAGGAAGAGCTGGGGGAAGAGGTGAATTATGGTGATGATCAAGATGATGGTGATCAAGATGATGATGATGAGGGTAGTGGTGGTGATGACGATGATGAGGATAATGATATGATGATCCCGATGATGCTGGAGATGAAGGTGGTGGTGTTAGAACGTGTGGAGTGGTGGTGGTGGTTGTACTTTAGAGGTGGTACTTTACTGTTGGTAGTGGTGGTAGTGGCGCTGGCGATTAAAGTGGTATTGGTGATAGTTACAGTGGGTTTTGGCGTTGGTAGAAGGGCTGGTGGTGGTTGAAGGGCTGGTGGGGGGAGAGGGGGGTGTTGTTGTTGGTGGTGGTGGTGGTGGTGATGGTGGTGTTTGCTTTTGATTGATGGTGATTGCTAATAGTTGTGTATATTTTGGTTGTGTATGAAGCCGACGCTAGAACACGGAACTGCTAAAGATTATTCAACCTCATTTGTTTGTAGAGTGCGGTTCAGAACGCCTCTAGCTAGATTCTAAATTGAAAATGAAAAAAAAAAAAAGAAAGGAAAAGAAAACAACAACAAAAAAGAAGTATGTGTTAACTAACGAATTATAGGCGATGCAGAGTTCAGCATTTTATCAATTAGCGTCGTGTATCGATAATTAGTCGAAATATTTTGCCGCTAATGAAAAGAAGGATATAAAGAAAGAAAAGTAAAATGTATAATATAAACTGGAATATACACAATTCGTCACTTAATTAACATAAGCCCTGGAAGCAAATCACAGTGGACCATTCCTCTCCGATATTCAAGAATGCTGAGTATGTTTGCTGATGCTGTTGTTGTTCTTGCTGCTGTCACTACTACTACTGTTGTTGATGCTGCTGCGGCTGCTACAGCTACCACGACTACCACTACCACTCCTACTACTACGGCTACTACTCCTACTGCTACTACCACTACCACTACTACTACTACTACTACTACTATTACAGTTGCTGCTGCTGATGTTGCTATTGTTCTTGCTGCCCCTGCTTTTGAGGTTAAAGAATCGTTAAAACGTCGGGCAAAATGCTTAGCAGGAATTGATTGAACTTATGTTGTGACAAACATTTTGATCTATGTTTCTGGTCTGTATATATGTACACATACATACATACATACATACATAGACACACACACATATGTATACGAAGGGAAGCCAAGAATTATCCATACTTTCGTCAAACACCTCTTTATGTTTACAATGCTTTCTACGCATGTGTCATTATAGCTGGTAATATTGCAGTCACGTGATCGAAGTTTGAGCCTGATGGCGCCATTTTTCTGTCTGGCGTTACACAGTAAACATGACCGCTCAACAAGCAATGTGCATCAAATAAGAACAAACAGCAGTGATCTCATTTCTCTAGTCGGAATGTGTGCCAGGTGCTGAAGTTCATCGGCGGCCTTTAGCAGAATGCGGGGACATTGCACTACCGAGTAAAAGTGTTTATCAGTGGGTCGAGAAGTTTGAAATGGCCAGACAAGCATGACGCTGAAAGAGGTTGCATGACGCGCATCAACCTCCACCGATAAGAAGATTCATCCAGCTCCGAAAATGGTAATGGTGAACCGGTTCACCATTACATCACTCGGATCATTGCTCTTTGTTCCTCTTTGGTGCACATTGCTAGAGGTACGATCAAGCTCAAACATTGATCACGTCACCACAATAGTACCAACGAAAGGCATCCGTGAGCGGATGGCTGTGTGACAATGATGAAGATATATTATGGGGAAAGTGCAGAACATTTTTGACTTCCCTTCGTATATATACACATACCTATATATTTCGTCATATGAAAACAAACAAGTTTGTTTTTGAAGCGTTGAAATGTATTGTAGAACAAGTAAAAAGGTAATTTTTTTAAATCACATAAATACTGAACAGCATATATAAGCGATAAAATCCTTTTAAAAGCAGTAAAGTTTGCTGGCAACCGGAAAATGTTTCTGCTCTTAAAAGGATTTTTGCCTTTATATATACTGTTCAGTATTTACGTCTTGAAAAAAATTCTTTATACTTGTTCTAATATACATACATACATATATAATCATAAATATACAGGGATTAGCATTGAGTTGCTTCTCCAACATACTGAGAATTTAGAAATAGCAGTCAAAGAACTACTGATTCTAAACTACAAATTTTTCTCTAAACGGATGGTAGAACAATTTGTAGTTTAGAATCATTAGTTCTTTGACTGCTATTTCTAAATTTTCAGTATGTTGGAGAAGCAACTCAATGCTAATCCCTGTATATTTATGATGATAAATGGTTTTACCGATAAAGGTTTTTTCATACTGAACTACTTGGCAAAATTGTTAATTATTAATTCTATTATTAATTGACGATTCCCTGCCCTTATTCTTGTATACATACATATATATATATATATATATATATGTATATATATATATATACATATTTACACACACATATACATTTACATATGTGTATGTATACATACATGCATATATACGTACATACAATATCGAAGAGGAAGAGTAAACCTATGCCTTACTTTTCTCAGGTTTAAATTATGACATAGATTTCGTTATCTGCATTCGAAAGATGGCGCCAGTTATTTCTTCAGAGGAAGAATTTAAATGATTAAATTGATAAGAGACATACATACATACATACATACATACATGCATACATACATAGCCCAGGCAACAAATCGACTATATCGATCCCACCGCTCAACTATTACTTATATCATCGGCCCTGAAAGGAAGCAAGACGAAGTCGAACTTAGATTGTAAATCAAGAAGAAAAACTGCTAGGTATTTTGTTCAGCGTCTTAACGTTTCTGTTAAATCGCCGCCTTTATCTTCACGTTCATTATAAGTACAGAAATGGCTGCTTTATCACAGGAAATAGATTGCGGGGGAGAAAAATTATGGTCGCGGGGAAGCAGTGTGATTAGCAGTAGTTCCCGAAAGACGAACCAAAACAGCAGAAAGAGAGAAACGTTGAAATAAGATAAGGAATACGTTTCAATGCGAAGAAGTGCGAGAGTAAGACGGCCTTCTTTCCTTTCTCGACACAGTAATGTAATTTCTATATATAATGTGGTAATTTCTGCTATGGTACATACACAAATGATATAAAGGTTGCAAACTAAAATATAATCAATAAGATTTCTCCTCTAGGGCTTTCATGGCCATCTATCATCGATTATATTTTAACATCCTCCTTCCCAATGTAACGATGTTTATTAAATTAACACTGCGTATAGACATGTATGTATGTTTGTATGTATGTATGTATGTATGTATGTATGAGATATGGATAGATACTTAAATTTATGTATATATATATATATATATATGTATATGTATGTATGTATCTGTATATACATATATATATATATGTATATATATATATATATATATATACATATTCATATACATACATATACATGCGTTTATATGTAAGTGTGTATGTACGGACTGTATGTTTGCATGTATGTATGCATATAAGTATGTAATTTGGAAATACATACTCAGAATTACTGTGGTATAGGAATAACTATATATGTAATTTGCACTTATTTCTATACGCACAGATAGACACACACACACACACACACACACACACACACACACACACACACACACACACACACACACACACACACACACATATATATATGACTATGTTGGTAATGGTTGGAAATTGAAAAGTGGGTCTTGGATATACCTTTGTGAAAACTGCTTCCATTTCTGAACATTTTATTCCCATAAAACACTTCTACAGTGCTTGTGATAATTCTAAAATTTGGGACAATTAACAATAGGATGCTTCAAGAAATTCCATACTTGGGAATGAAAACTAGGAATATACTATAGCCAACTCTATATTTTTACATCTTATTTATGTCAGATGAAAGACAGGAAGCAAGTTCTAAAATGTTTTGTAATCCGCGGAAATGAGTGCAACACAAGTGCACTAAGCAATCTACTCATCCGCATACAAAACAGTGAAAATAAATACATCTTCAGTATGAGTATAAGATAAGGTTGTATACACGCACTCACACACAAACACACAGACACACACGCACGCGTACGCACACAGACACGTACGCACGTGCACGCACAACACACACATAAAGAAGAGTCAAAATTGATAATTCTGCCCTGGATCAATGGACAGAATAATTCTATCGTATACCTATATACGATTCAACATTTTATATATATATATATATATATATATATATATATATATATATGAGTATAAATTTAGACAAAGATATAATCATAGCCACGCGCGTGATTTGGTGCACATAGGCTCAACCGGCGAATTAAATGTATATTAATAAATTCAGTGCCAAACTTGGCACAGATTGTGTGATAGGTTTCACTAGGTCTGGCCGATAGTCTTGTAGCACTTGTAGAGTCATCAATATCTATATAAACTCAGACACAGATGGTTAATGAAATAACTGATAGCCCATGGAAAGTATCAATGCCACTGTTAGGTTAATCAGTGTAGATAAGAGCACGTGTTTACGTTTTTATCTCACGGTGAGCGATACTTATAGAGAGGCGGAAGTCGTTATCTATCTCACATTAATCAGAATAGAATGACCTAGTGGTATCACAGTAATATTGTTAACTAATGTGGCATTGTGCTTATAAAGATATATGTTTTTGGGTATATATGTAAATATACATACACAGTCCTCGACATTATTCAATATATACAACCCTCTTTAAAGTTTGCACCCCTGCATAGTACACACATCGCAGAAACATGTTGGCGGTGTTCAAGACATTACCCATTTTAACAAGTACTTTATCATGAAATACTTTTCATAACTGTGTTTCTCTTAATTGATGAAGAATAGAGATTATTGACGACAAAAGTAGGAGAGTAATAATTGTGGGTGCAGTTCTCGGTTAATTATTTCGCTGTTCATTAATGAAAATTAGTTTGTGTATTTCGATATTTTAATCAAAACATATCTCTACCACTCTGTTCTCCTGCATCTCTCACTTTCCTCTTTTACCATAGCTGAGAAACAGAGAGCAGAAGACAAGAAAGAGAAAGGGGAAGATAAATAGGGAGAGGGAGAGAGGGAGAGAGAGAGAGAGAGGAGGAGAGAAAGAGGGAGAAGGAAAAGGAGAGGGACAGTGAGAGAAAGAATGAGGGAAGCATAGCTTGACCAGTCCATTATAAATCGAATTTGAAAGATGTGCAAAAAATATATGTCGATAACTATCCACACACACTCAGATATATAGACCCATATACAAACACACAAACGCAAGGGGTGTGTGTATAAATATAGGCGCAGGAGTGGCTGTGTGGTAAGTAGCTTGCTTACCAACCACATGGTTCCGGGTTCAGTCCCACTGCGTGGCACCTTGGGCAAGTGTCTTCTGCTATAGCCTCGGGCCGACCAAAGCCTTGTGAGTGGATTTGATAGGCGGAAACTGAAAGAAGCCCGTCGTATATATGTATATATATATATATATATATATATGTGTGTGTGTGTGTGTTTATGTGTCTGTGTTTTCACCCCACCATCGCTTGACAACCGATGCTAGGTGTGTTTACGTCCCCGTAACTTAGCGGTTCGGCAAAAAGAGACCGAAAGAATAAGTACTAGGCTAACAAAGAATAAGTCCCGGGGTGGATTTTCTCGACTGAAGGCGGTGCTCCAGCATGGCCGCAGTCAAATGACTGAAACAAGTAAAAGAGTAATACACACACACACACATATATATATGTATACATATATACGCGTATGATATATATACACGATATATACATAGATATATATTCGTGTGAATACATCAACATAGGCAGACGCATACATTGAAATACATGTATATATACACTTTGAATTCCACAGACGAACGCACACATGTATGGATGTATATGTAGGTACGTCGGAATGCATTATCTATGTATGTGTGTGATATATATACGCAAACATATCACGTAGTGTGCATAAAGGTGTAAGTACAAAGATATTGAAACTTTTATATCTACTTATATACTTACGTATACATAATAGCGTGATTGTAATTATGACATTAACACAGCAATCATGTATGTATATATATATATATATATATATATATATATATATATATATATATATATATATGCATCTCTGTATATATACAAATATATATATATATATATATATATGCATCTCTGTATATATACAAATATATATATATATATATATATATGCATCTCTGTATATATACAAAAATATATATATATATATATATATATATGCATCTCTGTATATATACAAAAATATATATATATATATATATATGCATCTCTGTATATATACAAAAATATATATATATATATATATATGCATCTCTGTATATATACAAATATATATATATATATATATGCATCTCTGTATATATACAAAAATATATATATATATATATATATGCATCTCTGTATATATACAAATATATATATATATATATATATGCATCTCTGTATATATACAAATATATATATATATATATGCATCTCTGTATATATACAAATATATATATATATATATATATGCATATATGTAGATAAATTTATACACACACGTACATACATATGTATGGAAGTATGTATGTGTATATATATGTGCGCATACATAAACATACGAACTAATAAAGTTAAACTAATAGAGAATTAAAACTATTTCAAAATAAGATGACAAAAAAAATTGTTGATCATAAAATCATTACTAAAAAATGTTTGAGACTACATGAAAGACATCTATGCCTGATTTGTGCATTTTGAAGTGATATAGCCATGTGGAAATAATATTTCTAAACTTAACTTACAAAGCAGAACACAACTTATATTACACCTAACAATATATATATATGTACAGTTAAAATATATTGCACGAACACCCGTATTTATGACCATGAAACCACAAACTTGTTATCAGGAGACGGAATTGCAGACAAACAATGTAATAAATATATATTTTTTTAATGTAAAATGAAAACGTAAAATGCTACATCGAGCATTAGTATGACGTTTTATTGTCGGTTGAGCATGCATTTACAACAAGGAGACGTGATTGTATACAGCATTATAGACCACAAAATAATATTAGACAGCAAGAACAATACTTGTTTCCATTATGGAATCTCATCTCATCCTATTCAAATAATAGATTCCATATCGAACCTTTATTAATAACAAAATTCAATCGAAATATGAGTGCAAATGTACAATATCCTTGAAATAAATAATGCGATCTTTGTTATCAACAGACAGCTTTAAATCCGGCAAACCAGATTTTATTGCTTAAATCTTATTTCCTTGATTCATTGCTGCCTATTGTAAAATGCGGGGCAATGAGGTACCATTGTTTCAGCGTTATTAAAGAGATGGTGCTAAGGATTTCTTGCAGCATAAATCAACTTAGAGATGTATTGTGCATTGTGCCGAAATAATCTATTCAAATTTTAGGCATGTCTGTAAATACCAATTTGTAGGCGTTTTGTTTTATCTTAGTCAGGAATGTAACACTTTGCCTATAAACCTTCAAAATATCTCTGTAAGTACTGAGGGAGAGAAGGGGTAGAGAGGTAGAGAGATGGGGGAGAGGGAAATGGGAGAGAGGTGAGAGGAGAAGGGAGAGGGAGGAGTGGTGTCCTTAAACAGAAAATGTGGCTTCTTGAATAAGAGTGTTGTCTGCTAAATGTATCCAACGTGTCAACTACTGGTGTGGAGTAGCGTATTAAGTGTTGGACCTAAGTGTGGGATTTGAACTCAGTAGGTAAAGGGTCAGCGCATCGGATCCGACGTTCTAAAAAATTCGTCAATCCACCTCCATGAATGGTTATATTTTTTATTGATCTTGAAATGATAGAAAGGAAATTAACCTCGGTGAGGTTTGAGCACAGAATGCAAAGTTGAAAAAAAACTCTGAGTGATTCAATATGGCTGTCTAAGGAATCTACCAGTTTTGCTCCTAATTATCGAAATATGGTTGTGTCTTTGCATGTGAGGAACAACGACAATAATTTTACGGGAAAATTGAAAATATATTCGGCACATGGAATTCGAAATAGGTCTTCTAAGACTGAAACAAGAGCACACGTGGGAATCCATTGTACTAATATTATTCAAATCCGAACAAACAGAATGCAAAACGAATTTTATAAAACATTTAGCATGTTTCTCTGTCAGGAATTTAAAATTATAAAAATGCAAGAAAAAATTTTCAACATATGTCAATACGAGTAAATTGCTTGATTAAAGTGGATATTTTATTTTAATGCACGATGTTGTTCAAGGGTATTTTCATTGTCTTCAATTAAGTTTATAATGAAGTTTATATTTTCATAATTAAATATTGGAGAATAGTTTTCCTGTACGTTTGGCAAATATTTCCTTTTAACATTTTCAGATAAGAACGCGCATTTTTAGTTGCAATATTAGCTTAAAATGCGCAAGAGTTCCGGCGGAAACGAAACGTGTTTCAGTATAAGAACAAGAACACAATTACATAACCTATGAATTCTTAAATTCATAAACCATCACCATAGAAAAGTTTGTAAAATTTTATCTACTAATTAGCTAAATATATTGCCAATTAGAAACAGTTTTCTCAACGTAATTAACTTAACATAATAAATTCAGCCACTAAACAATGTAGAAGTTTGTAAGTTTTATTTCATCAACAGAGAAGTAACCTCTTGCATATTGAAGCCGTACAATAGATACAATTATTCATTTTTATCGTGTAAGCACTAAATGCAAATACTTCATATTCTGCTTAATTGTTAGAGCCTCAGTGATTAAAATTATTAATTTAATTACGAGTATTCGTATGTTAAGTAAGGATTTCAGATGTTTCAATATGTTATCATTCATCATGTGTAGCCCCAAGACCGATCTACGTGTGAAAATCTAATTTTAAACATTTTATACAGTGACCAACTGCTATTTTCAGATTGAGCACGCTGAGCAACGTGCTCCCTACAGACGTGTATATACTTAATGTAATTTTCAAACAGAAATCGGATGACATTTAGGTGAAGGGAGCTGGGTCATTGAATTTCTGGCACAATATTTTCCGACGGGATTCTACACAGTTTCTCTCGACACATTTTAAGTCATACGACATGACACGACCCGAGTCTTCTTTATTATGCTTTGTTCAAGATGCCGTCATTGGTATCGAGCATAGAGAGTTATGCCTGCCAGCAAACTTCTAAACCTCTCGGCCATGTCTACATCTAGACATACACACGCACGCACACAGTCACACATACAGAGAAACAATACTCACTCTCACAAAAACACACATACACGTAAATATGTTGTGTGCCTTTTCGTGTGCTTTTTGTATTTCATATGTATGTAACTGTGTGTTTTGTATATAAATGTGTATGTGTAACAGCCTGTTCGTGTGTGCATGAATATACGTATGAGCCTGTATGTAAAAATATGCGAATGTGTGTGTGTGTGTATGTTTGCCGTTGGTGTGGGGTGAATACGTGTGAGTATTAGTTGAGTTTTCTCTTTTAGATTGGTTTACAAACTTTTTAATGTACTTCTTCTTCACTGACCTTTCAACATAAACAAACAGATGGACATTAAGATTACGATAAGGATAGACTATTAAATATACGCTGAAAGAAATCGATTTAGAGAAAATGCGACATTGTCGAATCAAAGCATTAGATACCTACGTTACATATACGCAAAAAAATATACTAATATTCAAATGCGTGTGCGTGTATACATGTCTATCTATCAATATCTACATATGTGTGTGTGTGTGTGTGTGTGTGTGTGTGCGTGCGTGCCAGTGTGTATTGATATATATACACATAAAAATATACAAACATGTATATATGCATTTATATGTATGTGTGTATATAAACACATACTTTATATATATATATATGAGAAACTGAGGGAGGGGTAAGATTGATTTACATATATATATATATATATATATATATATATATATATATATACACACGTTTGCAATAAATATGTGTGCGACTTTGTGCGTCTGTGAGTATGTGCGTGTGTCTTTTCCATTCAAGTATTTAAAAATTATAATCAAACAATATGTAGGTAATTTGATTCCGTCTGTGTATCAAATTTTAAAACAAATATACTTTATTTTCTCTTTTATTCTTCCTTTCTTTCTCTTTCTCCTTGTATTCTCCTCCCTCTTTATCTCTTTTTCCCTATTATCTCGCACAACACTTGTAACGTAACCAAAGGGAAAATCAGATGAACCAAAATACATTCATACTATTGATAGAGTGAAAAGCTAAACAGTAATATTTATTTAGGAATCAAAGCTACAAACTCAATTAGCTCTTGACCTAAACTCTATTGCTTTATAAACTATGTGTAAGAGAATATTGCCTGAACACTTTAAATTCTTCACTCGACCAATTAGCTCCCATACATTCCAATAAAATTCAAACCCATTTACGAAATATATATTTATTTACCTAAGTGGGTTTGTTATGTTATATCTGTTTTCGTATACCAATGATGACTTCGCTTTACAATGGACTTGTAATTACTGAACAGTGTTCATGAGATATATATGTGTGTGTGTGTGTGAGTGCATGTATATGTGTGGGTGCGTGCGTGTTTGTGCACGCGCTAGAGCGTGTAAAGGAATCGTACTCAGTGTGTTCGCCCGCGTGTAGAACTTCAGAAGATTCATAGTGCACGCGCGAAATAGAAGGGCAACAATTTAGTACTCGGGCGGATAGAATTCTTCAGCTACAATTCTTAATCAGACTCGTGTACTCCAGAAACAGGTGAATTTGTTATAAGAAACACAAAACTTGACCGGATGTCATCAAATAAAGATAAATCAACATTTACAGGAGTAATCATTGCAGTTGTAACATAGCATGTACACTTCGAGTATATCTCTGCAGCTGTTTGGAATATTCAGTGAATAATTATTGTAATAAATATTATACCGGCATATGCACATATTTGTATTTTGTGGTCAAATCATTTAAACTTATCCGCCGAGACTGACTTTGCCTTTCGTCGTTTTGGAGGTCGATAAAATTATTACTAGTAATTGACTGTGCCATAAATTGGAAACTAATGTTATTCAAACATATATAGCGTAAAAGTATTATCAATACGCATGAGTTTTGTTACACGTAAACCTTCGTGAAATAAACACAGAATATTCTGTAGATATTCTTGTGTTCTTTTATTCTTTCATTTGCTTCAGCCATTTGACTGTGGATATGCTGGAGCACTACCTTGGTATAACATTTCATAAATGAGTTTTTCTATGTTTGTGTGTGTGTGTGTGTGTGTGTGTGTGTGTGTGTGTCCGTATGTAACTGTCTGTGAGTGCGTGTGTGCTAACAATGATGGGATAAGATAAACATGCCTATATAGGGAGTAGTCAACATTTCAATATTGAAAATCATCCAAGGCGGTGAGATGGAAGAATTGTTGGCACACTGGGCGAAATGCGTAGCGATATTTCATTTGTCCTTTCGTTGTGAGTTCAAATTCCACCGAGGTCGACTGTGCCTTTCATCATTTCGGGGTCGATAAATTAAGAATCAGTTGCGTACTGGGGTCGATCTAATCGACTAGTCTCTCCCCAAAAATTTCGGCCCTTGGGCCTAGAGCAGAAAATAATATTGAAAATCATCCTGTCCTGACGTCTTGTCCGTTTCTGCAAGACCAATCCCTTTTCGCCACTGGTCCTTATCTGCATTAACGTCAGCGGGGTCATTAAACCAAACATTACATCAGGCAAGATTTACATTAATAAAAAAAATATATTTTCCTGAATATTTTCTTTCCTCAAAACATATCTATTTAAAACATATGTTCAAAGAATATTCAGTTTATATATGAGTGTAAAATATATCTCGCAGAGAAATTTTGTCCTCTTGTGTATAGCTGTCCATTACTGCCTTTTAAAGAATAGGAATTCCAACAATAACTCGTACAGCGACAGATGTTTACCATTTTCCCGCTATTGTTACTGTCTCAGCGTTACCATTCTAGCACAGTATTATTTCAATGGAAGCTTTGAAAAGCAGGATATTAATTCCATCATTGATAAATTCTAAAATGTCGGATTCAACTTTTGCTAATTTGTCTTTCTGTATAGAGGTTGTATTTATATAGTTCCCTGCCCCTTGCTGAGTTAAATCCAATATAATAAACATCTGTGAGAAAGAGGCAGTTCAACTCTTGGTATTGATACAGTACAATACCGGAGATAAGTCTATGAATATCGTCCACGTCTCAATAATTAAATCAACAGTTTATCCAGGAAATTTTACGGTATAAATTCATTGAATAATCATATCAAGATTAAAGCTGTTTATTCCTCTTATTGCAGAGATATACATCTCACATAATACATAACAATTGCGAAGTATGCGTCGTTAAAGCATGCGAGAAAGTGCTTCGCTTGCATTACTAGTGTCAAGCATACGAACATAAACATAGAATTATTGCTGACTGATGACGGTTCAATAACATTAGATAATGCGGTGTCATGAAATCTGTCTCACTTTTGATTGAACACAGTAAAATGACACATTTTTACGTTTATATTTGATATCTCGTAAATTTATTTCATTTATGAATGCAGTGATCCCATAAAAGTCTTTATTATGAAAACTAAATAATGCTGGTAATTTGCATTATCGATTATTGTATATAATAACGGTTAAGAGAGAATTTAGAAATCCTTGGACAGTTAGAATGTATTAACTGCAACAAGTATTATACAATGAAATATTTCAGAAAACTTCAGAGCCATTATAAGATTATGTTCCAAAGAGCTGCATATATCAATGCACGTAATGAAATATTCGTTCAGATGGTTTTCTATTTGCTATACATACATACAAATATATACGTATATCTCATATCATCTAGGTCGTCCCATAGGACGCCTCAATACTGTCTTCACACGTTCGTCCTATTCATATCGATCTTCCATAATGGTCCTCAGCTCCTGTACCCCTTCCATACCAGCATCCTCCAGCAAGTTGTCGATATAGGTCGTCTTCCTTATAGCCTTCCAGCTAGCCTAATCTTTCTATGCTATATCTTCAATGTTATTTTTGGTAGTCTCTGGTATAAGTCGGCGTTTTTTTGTTTGACTCTTCCAGCAGACATTGAGAGCCATTCTAAGCATCCTCGTATGACAATCCGTCCAAGTGTTTCTTCAATGCTTTAGTCAGCGTCTATGTTTCAGCCCGGTATAGAAGAAAAGACTCCACTGTTGCCAGAAACAGTATCACTTTCGATTTCCTTGCTAACTTTGACTCCATACCTTTCTCAGTTTATGGCACGCGCTCCAGGCAAGAGCTTTCCTTGCTACGATCACTTTTTCAGTACTTTGTGTCTGCGCACCAAGGTATTTCAAATTTTCAACTACCTTCAGTGACTTCCCATCTCTCACTTTCACTAACACAGACATTTCATGGTTGAATATTTGCAACTCTGTTTTGTTTGCATTACAGAACAATCCTAACTTCCCCGATTCCTGCTCTAATCTGCTCAGCACCTCCTGCGCCTGATTGCCTGATCTGTCCTCTCTGTTAGTAATGCCAGGTCATCAGCATATTCTAGGTCAGTTACTATTACTGTTTGATGCCATCTACTTCTTTGCCTATGCAGTTTGAATCCCGGTTTTTCTTCCTTGCCCTCATACGTTCTACACATTACATAGTCCAGAACGATGGTGCAAAGATACGATGTTACCGTGTCGCCCTTATATATATATATATATATATATACACACACACACACACACACACACACACACACACACACACACACACACACACACAACATATGTATAAATACAGCTTGTTTCAGTTTCCGCCTACCAAATCTGTTCACAAAGATTTTGTCGACCCGACTCTATAGTAGAGATCAGTTGCCCAAAGTTCCACATAGGGAGACTGAACTCGGAACCATGTTAGCACACAGCCACGACTGCGCCTATTGATGCATCCATAACCTTTATTAATAACTTAATGTCAGATAAGTTTTAATTGTTGCACAAAAAGTAACTTGTAATCGATGTGTTGACTACTAAAGGTAGTCAACAGCCGAGGAGGCATTAATTCCGTCACTGGATCCGACACAATCAATTTAATGTAGCTTCGTTGTAGCCAATAACGAAATTTTGATGTCTTCATCTCTGAGACCGACACCAGAGACGGCGTCTGTGAAATTCCAAAAAATGCAACTCTTCGAATGTGTTAATATGAATATTAAAGCTCTACGTTAGATTTTAGTGCACCTACACACCTTTTCATACAAGTATTCTCACGCAGATACTCCTGCATGCACACACACACACACTCACACACACACACTCACACACACAAACTCACATACACACATATACACGGACTCACACCGAAATTATGTAAATGTACAAGCTATAGGAATTTTGCAGCTAAGTTGAATAAAAAAATAATAATAATGGCTCCGCAGTAGCTTGATACAGTTATTTTCTATGATTCCCTATTCCTCAAAATTCCAATTGCTACTGTACTTGCCCAATAAACAGGGACAGCTTTGCTTTTTTATCTAAATAAATGCATGGGTTTTGTGTATCGGTACTGGAATACATTTTGGGTGAGTCTAAATGTTCTCTTTTACTGCTGTATAACTTGCACATCAATTATTCCAAGATCACGTTGTGCTAAATGGACAATTTGCAGTATGGATAACATCCGTGTTCAAATGGTTTCGTTTGAGTTTAGTGATGCATTAGACTTCGATCGGCTTTGTCACCACCTCTATCCAGGAAATAGTACATGGTTTGCAGTTTTGTTTCATAACTCAGATGTTTATTGCCACTGTATGCATAATGAATGAAGAAGAAAATGAAATTTAAATCTCGGTTTTGTTAACATCGCCCGACCCGAGGAGACTAATATTAAAATATTCATTTCGAAACATCTAGCAATTCAACAAATACTATTGTTTCGAGCGATATATAGTTGTCTGTATGATGCATGCACACAGAAAAACACATAATCACTCACACAAACACAAACCTATGCATATATATATATATATATATATATATATATATATATATATATATGTGTGTGTGTGTGTGTATATATATATATATATATATATATATATACACTTACATAAACATGCGTATTTGTGAACGTGTGTTTATAGAACTCTGTGTGTAGGCATGTGGTATTTGTGTGTATGTATGTGTATGCGTGTGTAAGTGTTTGTGGATGTATACATTAAGAAACAATCGAGAATGACACATTGAGAGTACAGGGAAATTAATTATATTTCTTTGTCAAACATCAACCGAATTAATTACAGGTTAATTTTTTGCAAGACAGCAATTACGATGGCCAAATTTTAATGTCTTCAGACTGACATCGTGTAACACAAAAGCGGAAGGTTATGTGCTTTGGTAGTTTTAATGCATCTCTGATGTTACTGATGCTGCTGGTGGTGGTGGTAGCGGTGGTGGTGATGATGATGACGATGAGTCCAATGATGACGATAATGGTGACGATGATGACGATGATGACGATCATGGCGATGAAGATTATGCAACTTTGATAATAACGTAAACTGATGAGCTTGATTTTAAATATTATGCGTAATATATGAAAAGAGCTTGCTAGAAGGACGAGGATAGGATAGGGATATCAAGATGACATGATCTTGTAACGTGTAAGTATGTATCTATGCGTTTAATTATTATAACGTGTGTAAATATGCATTTGCAACGTTATACTCTCATGTGTAAGTGTGTGTGTATGTGTGTACGTATGTTAGCATGTATGATATTTCCAAAAAGTCTATTGCGCAAATAAGGGCGAGAAAGAAAGCAAAAATAAAAAGAGGGTGGGAATGAAATTATAAGCCGTCGATAGACCTATCTGAAATAGCAGCTAAATTCCCATGAAATTTCACCCTACTATGGCAGCAGTTATGCATTGTGTACTTTAGTGATGACGCATGGCTCAGTGATAACGGATTCGGGTTCATAATTATGAGGTGGTAAGTTCGATTCCCAGACCGGACTCTGTGTTGTGTTCTTAAGCGTGTTCCTTTATTTCACGTTGCTCCAGTTCACTCAGCTGTAGAAATAAGTTGCAGTGTCACTGGTGCCAAGCTGTATTGGCCTTTACCTTTCCCTTGGATAACATCAGTGGCGCGGAGAAGGGAGACTGGCATTCAGGCGACCAGCGACTGCTGGTCTTTCATAAGCAAACTTTTCCAGACTTCTGCCTCGGAGGATAACTTCTTAGGTGCAATACCATGGTCATTCATGATCGTATGAGCCTTTATTTATGTAAAGCACTACAACGATTTTCAGCACTAGAAAGGGGTTCGATAAATGTATTTCAAGTTAAGGAACATCAAACATAAGAGCGTATGGTCCCAAATATACCGTCAAGGGCACGGAAGACAGCAAGACATAAAACAATGAGGTACGTATTTAGATTCCGTCAGTTTTGAATGTAATTATGCTAATCTCTGCTACTCGTCGGCTTTGAGAATAATCCCTTCCAGATGATGTGTATACAACTCCCTCGATTCATGTTGGTGAGGGTAATTCAACATTCTCGGGTATTTCGATAAGTTTCTTCTTCGTCAGACAGAGGTAGCGTGTATTAATGCGCGAATATACATCCAATGACAACCGTATATATATATATATATATATATATATATATATATATATATATATATATATATATACATATATACATACATTTATGCACTATATATCAACAGACATGGTTGTAAATAAATATGTAAATATATGTCACCATATTAATGTATAAAGCGCATTTTACTATCTTCTTTAGGTTGTTTAATGTAGAAGAGTAATGCAAAATTCGACATGTGTTTGATTCAAACAAATGATATTAGTTTTAAAAATGATATCGAATAAAACATAGTATAAAATTCCTTGAAAATTCCTTCGACATAGATTTGCATTTACTGTTTGTTTAATATAAAATGGCAGCATCAAAAATAACATGGATGACAAATAACAAAAATTGGCTGAATTCATATTTTGAATAGTTTTTATAATATTTGTTTAGCGAAATAATGTAAATAATTGCAGTGTAATGAATAATGATGTGTATAAAATAATGATTTCGTCTGAAAACAATGGGCGGACTCCATTTGAAATATTATTGAACAGTTCAATTGTATTATTAGTATTGCTGCGTCCACGGAGGCTATAACAATACAGCAGGATGTCGGTGAAAGATCCACCAACTTTTCTGTCTCTGATCGAAATCATTCTAAATTCAGAAAGAAAATACAAACAATTATGTTCATTTTCCATATATTTAGAATGGTTGTATGATTTCCTGAAGTGTCCGATGCAACGCAGGAATTTCGTTATTTATTTAGCATGAGTTTGACTTATAGTAGTAGTTATAGCGCGCGCGCGCACACACACACGGTCACAAATACACACACTCATATGTATATGAATATATACATTTATATATTCACTTATATGAATCAAATATTAAGAAATCCGGGAAACTCAAGACAGCTTCATGTGATGTAAGCATAATAGCAATGAATAGTTTATATACACAGATTTATTACTTTAGCAGAGGAAATCTGCTTGAGCTTCTGAAGAGCTGTTGAATTAGTAAAAGCTAAATTATTAAATATATTTATATATATATATATATATATATACATATGTCTGTATGTATAATATATACATATATGCATACACACACATACATATATATATATATATATATATATATATATATATATATATATATATATATACACATACATACATATATACACACACATATATATATATATATATATATATACATACATATACATATATATGTATATACATATACATATATATAGAGAGAGAGGTAGAGGGAGGAAGACAGTGAGAGAGAGCGAGAGAAAGACAGAGAGAGGAGAGAGGGCGAGAGCAGGCGAGAGATTGGGAGATATATACATACTTAGGAACATACATACATATATACATACATACATACAGTCATACATTTAAAACGCTCTGATAACGTTCACGGCCCGTGAGTTTGTGTCTGGCATTGGTTTTAAATTGATGCATTATGGGCCTAGGCTAAATATCATAACAGAGTCTGCACCAATATCATGAGAAACAGAGGATACAGAAAAACATAAAAATGAATGTCCCGCGTAATATGCATACATGCACACACATACACACACGCGCACGCACACACAACCATACGTGTATACACATATATATATATATATATATATATATGTATATACACACGCAAGTCGATTGATACACATACACATACATGTGTGTGTGTGTATGTTAACTTATATATATATGAATTTGTGTATGAGTGCGTGTGTGTGTTTTGTGTTCGTGTGTGTGTATACATGAATACATATACATACAAATACTAAACTCAGTCGAGACTATTTTTCCGTTATCTTCATATGCATGTATACAAGTGTGTGCTGTGCATTTATGCATGTATGTATGTAGGTATATATGTATCTATCTATGTATGTAAGTATGTATGTATGTGTAAATGCTACTCTCTGTATTAAGATTTAGATGTAACATTATTATACGAATTACACATATTTGTAGTTCCCAACTTTAGAACAAATGATTTTCTGTTGTTTTCCTTTTCATCGACGTTTCCGTTCTGTATTGAATCTGTTCCTTCATCGTTCAATCGTTCCTCTTCCGAAGTAATTTTAAACAATGCTTTCAATCGTATTGCACTATTAAAATTGTGATGAATCAGAAAAGGTTCAGCAACCTATGAAGTCAATGTTTTATTGATATTCTTTGACGTCTGGATCCCAGCCAAATTTTTTCTTCAAAACAATCTTTTAAACAACAAAGTCATGCGTCAAAATATAATTTACAGTTCAGTCGACTCAGTTCCAAATATAACAAAGTTTATTTCTTATTTGCAAGTTTAAAAGTCGCTGGGATGGTGTGTGTGTGATGATTAATATTGTCCATCAGTTTAGAGGCGAGGAAATAAATGCTTCACAAAAAAAAAATATTTTTCCTTCATAAATTGCGAATCTTCCTCTCTGACGTTTCTTTAAAAGTCACCTTGTACACACACACACACACACACACAAACACACATACACACACATACACACACACACACACACACACACATACACACACATACGTATATGTATATAGGTAAACTGTGTATAAATACAAAACGTAACAACTAGAACAGCTTCAAATGATGCCTCCATTTTCGCTTTGAGTTCAAGAGCTCACATCAAATAATTTGCACAACAAATTCGAGATAACGCCACCAGCTTATTTTGTTGAGTATGATGGAAAGTGTTGGCTGTCCACAGCCAGCAGACACTTGTTCACTGGTCATGACTCAAGAATCCTGCGAAGAATAGTTGCAATTCTAAGCCATTATTTTAAAAAACATTTAGAGTTACTGATTTCTATCAATGTAGTGCTATCTTTAATGCATGGAGACACTGACGAGAACATTTGCCCCGGAGAACATTTGCCCACAGATCCTAGGACCTTATACTAATCTATGCTGATGTTCACTATAAAGGAACCAGAAGGTATTACTTTATCTGGGTACCTATATATTTAGACCCTCTACTCTGTCGGAGAGAGAATAATGTGGTATCTCAGATTACTCACTAAAGATATATGTTTCTTTTCCTTACTAAAGTGAAGTGAAGACGGATGTAAATAATTCTAGCTGGTAACTGGTCCAAAACAAAGGTATAAACAAAACGATCGATTTTGATTGAAGCCAACAGCAATCAGTTTGTAAGTAGAGGCACGTGGTTCATATGTCGAACTTAACTCATTATTCCTAAACTTTTTGACTGTCTATCGTAATTTGCTCACCAATTAGCATTTGCTACAGGCTTGTTGAATATTTTAGCCTCGCAAGTATTATTCAAATTAGAAATAACTTTCATATTAGTTTCAGCTTCATTAGTATAACTTTCATATAATGATAATGAAAGAAACCTGTAAGAACATTGTAGAGATTTATTAGAGATAAATATATTAAAGATTTGAAGTTATCCTGCAGTTTGGTTTCAGATTTAGACACAATGCCACCAATATCAAGGGAAACGGGTCGGTTTAGTATATCGGTCCAAGAATTTAACTGTTACTTCATTTATCAACCCCGAAAGGGTGAAAGGCAAAGTCGACCCCGACATAATTTAAACTCAGAACATAAAGACTATTGAAATGCCACTAAGCAGTTTGTCTGACGTGCTTACGATTCTGCCAGTTCGTCGTCTTGAAGGGATCTTACACGTTAGTGACATTTCATTAAAGACCCCTCACACGTTGTAGCCGACTCAGACTGGTCATAGTTTTAATGTTAGAAGGGTCACATTATAAGCGGTATTATATTTTACTCTTTATGAGCATTCATCTTAGGTCATAGTCTTGACCTAACGACATGAAGGGGAAAAATGTACCGCGTATCAATTTTGAATTCGAAGATATAGCTATTCCTTTTGTCTTAGCATTTTTGATGCAATTAGATTTCGGCTAAGTGCCGAGAGATATATCATGATGCATAGAGACCTAAATATACGTTAAAAGCTTTATTGATATAAACTTTAATTAAAGCTGACATAGCAGACACACAAGATGGAATTAGAATACATGGTTGTCAGGGTTTATAAGGAGACAAGCATAAAATCGATTTTTTAAGCATTAATTGTTCTTAGGCGTGATTGTTTGTAGAACGTAGAAATTATATCAGTAAATGTATTCTGGAAACGGAATAATGAAATGTGCGTAGACGATATATGTGAAGCATGGGTGAGTGGTTATGATAGAAGCTTCGACACTATATGGTACTATGTTCGGTCCACTGCGTGACAGCTGCGGCATGGCACTTTTACGTTAGGTCGTAAACAGCTTACGAAGAGTAATCAGTAAAAGGAAAGTGCACAAATGTCCGGTTAATGCTCATACACATAAACACGTGCACACACAAACACACAAATATACACACACACATACATACACATACACACACATACACGTACATAAAGGTTTTTTTGTCATTGAATTTTGATCACTTTATGTTTAGTATTTTGAATTAAAACTGTAAAACGTGTAAAGGAATAATCGAATAATCGAATAAACCGGGGAATGAAACGCTATTTGTTTAGCATTAAGATAAGGGGGGAGGGCGTTTCAAGCGTGCCTCGACAAATTGCGCTACCTCTTTAAGTTGTTACCTGAATAGATTGAATTATGTATCGTATATACTCTCTGTAAACATTCACTTTTAAAGTATAAACAATATCTTTACCTTTCCCTATATTTACACAACAATTTATGCAACAGAAGTCTTGTTGACAGATTTTTAACTTTAATGAAAACATGTAACCGTAGCTTCCTCGTTCTCATTATATTATGCTTTCTTTCTCTCTCTCTCTCTCTCTCTCTCCCTCTCAATCTCTTTCTTTTACACTGTCTCAGTCTCAGACATTTACTCATACACACTCACCTCTCTCTATCATTACACCCTCTTTCAGCACCCGTTATCTGTTTCATCTTGATCTTTTTATCACTTTATCTTGGTTTCCGGCTTCGCATAACATTTAGTTGTCTACTTGCTTCGTGTTTTTTCTTTCTACGGTAGAAGTGTCTAACTTATCAAAACAAACCAAACATCACTTGTATATATCTAAAATACACCGCCATCATTTTCGACTAAAATTATTGCCACATTACATTTTCTCGCGGTGAAAACAACAGAAATTAACGGAGGATATAAGAAGCTCAATTTCATCGTAGGTCACATAATCTACTTAAATATCCAATCAAAATTAAATATGCCATTCTTTAACATTCGTTTCAAGTTTTGACACAAGGCTAAGAATTTCAATGGAGTGGAGTAGTCGATCACACGAACCCCTGAAGATAAAAAGGCAAATTCGACCTCGGTGGATTTGAACTCAGAACGTAAAAACAGGCAAATGCCGTTAAGCATTTTGCCCGGCGTGCCAACGATTCTGCGAGCTCATCTGCTCTTGTTATCATTACGTGTATGTATATATATATATATATATATATATATATGTGTGTGCGTATGTGTGTGTGTGTGTGCGTATGTCTGTGTGTGTGTGTGCGTATGTGTGTGTGTGTGTGTGTGTGTGTACATATGCATGAGTGTTTTGTCTGATTCTCTGTGTGTGTGTGTGTGTGTGTGTACATATGCATGAGTGTTTTGTCTGATTCTCTGTGTGTGTGTGTGTGTGTGTGTGTACATATGTATGAGTGTTTTGTCTGATTCTGTGTGTGTGTGTGTGTGTGTGTGTGTGTACATATGTATGAGTGTTTTGTCTGATTGTGTATGTGCGCGTCTGCATATGTGCGCATACGGTTTCTATGTTGCTGTGTTGTAAATGTTTATATATATATAAATGCTGATACTGTATAAAGGAACTCCTTGGGCTTATCAGACAACCATTGTAGTGCGAATGATATAAGAAAATGTACTTGGTCCTTACTGTGAATTGGTTTGTGTTAGGAAAAACATATATATATATATACATACATATACATATATATACATATATATATATATATATATATATATATATATATATATATATATATATACATAAATATATATAGATAGGTTAAAGGTATATCATATATATATATATATATATATATATATATATATATATATATATATATATATATAACATGTTACATATTTATACCATGATACATATATATATGTATATAAGAAACAAAGTATCTAGTTAGATAATCACTATGAGAGATGAAGGTAGTAATACTATATTGAGAATAATTTTTGCAATATATACCGAGTGCAGATTGCATTGATAACCAGCTGGCGGGGGTTCTTCCCGGGGTTAAAAATGGCAGTAACATATTGATGTGGCGATAAAGAGATAAAGATTAATTTTCAGTATAGTTAATACTTTCTTGTAGAGATTTTCTAAATAGCGACTTGTGTGTGTGCGTGTGTGTATGTGTGTATCTGTATGTCTGTGTGTGCATGTTTGTGCGTGTGTGTGTGTGTATGAGTGCGTGTATGTGTCTATATTTGTCCAACACCAGTGCTTTACAAGTAGCGTTGGTGTATTTACGTCTCCATAACACAGCGTTTCAGCAAAGAATACGGATAGAATAATTACCAGGCTTTAAAAAGAAAACAAAAAGTGCTGGGTTCGATTCATTCGAACACTTCAAGGCGGTGCCCCGGCATGGCCGCAGTCTAATGCCTGAAACATGTAAAAGGACAGATAAAAATAAAGTAATATACAGTAATGCATCGATATACGAGTTAATTTGTTCCCGAAGAAGGCTCGTAAAGGGAAAACTCGTAAAGCAGAACCATAATTTCCCATAGTAGTAATGTTATAAATCGTATCATTTTACATATAAAACAACAGTAGAATGTTAAGTAAATGAATATAAAGATTATTTGTAATAAAAAAATATTATTATAATCGTATTCTGAATCACTTTCAGCTACATTAGTCTCGCGCACACCATCACTTGTGGACGCGTTAAAAACAATAGTAGTTTTCTCAACTTGTGCTTATATAACCTATGACAGTTACATTAACACCCTCTGTATTTCTAACGGCATTTTTCGTTCATCTACACACCTAGAATAAATACACAGATCTAGAACGCCATTTTGTTCGATCCGTTAAAAAATGGACAACAGCAAATGTATCGGCTCTCTAACAACGTGCAGAATTCGAACTGGAATTTCATCCCTCCTTATGAGTAACCAAAAAAAAAAAAACATTTGGTTGCCAGAATACACAATTTAAATCAGGTAATATGTTGGTTTCATAGGACCAGCAGATTTTCAGGGAAGAGAGAAGCCGTTTACATCAGCCCCGGTGCTCTGTTGGTCCTTATTTTGTCGACCGGAAAGGATGACGGGCAGCGTCGACGGACAAAATGATACGAGACATTTTATTCGACGCGCTAACGATTCTGGCAGATCGCTGCATTAATCGACTGAGATATTTGTTTGAAACTTTGGCACAAGGCCAGCAAGTTCGGAGGAAGAAGCACTGTAGGTCGACCACAGCGGCCCACATAACTCAACCGGTAATTATTTTATCGACCCCAAAAATATGAAAGACGATCTCGGTGGAATTTCAACTCAGAGCGTTAAGACGGACGAAATGCCCCTAAGCATTTTACCAGGCATTCTGCCAGCTCACCGCCTTAAATGTCTGACATATTGATCACTATTTCAAACTGATTCTCACAACATTTTCTATTTATGTATAGACTGTTTCATCACTTTAAATTGTCTTACAGCAAAGACCTTATACGCCAATACATAAAGTAAAAATGGTGTGTGTTTGTATGCATGTGTGTACATGTGTAGCCACGATACATTCTTTATTTTCTCTCCTTGTTTCTTTCTGTGTTCCTTTCTGTGGAAGAGCGTAGGCTTGAAACGTTAAAGACTCTTTGATATTCCGAGCCTTATACAAATAAATCTGTTTGTTGTCAACATCACCTGTCTTCGTCTTTTGTTTTTTTGTTGTTTTTTTTGTGTGAATTGTAGATAGCTTTATTTATATGCATACCATACTAGTTTGAAAAATGTTTGTTTATCAATGGTATAAACGTATATAAAACAATGGGATTTTAACAGAATTTAAAATTCCGAAGGAGAAAACATCTGTAAATGATTAAATGTTTACAAAAGTCATAGAGATAATTGCACATATAGATATTCATATTGCGTTATAACCTTGCCATGATCAGACTAAAACCTAACACGTTCGCAGGATTAAGCGTTAAACGTTTAGCGTGTATACTGCTTGTTTCCACTATAAGTGTGTGTGGTGTGTGTGTGTGTGTGTGTGTGTGTGTGTGTGTGATCGCGTGTGTGCGTGTGTGTATGTGGCTGCCTCTGTGTGTGTGTATTTATCTATGTATCTATGTAGCTAGGAATGTATATATGTATGAAATGTATCTAGAGAGAGAAATAAAGGTGTATATATATATATATATATACATATAATACGTAAATACATACATACATACATATATATATATAAGTATATATATAAGTATATATATATATATATATATATATATGTATGTATCTATATCCATACACACACACTCACACACACATAGACATGTCTATATATATATATACATCATTCGGGTTTCGGTTCAACGACACGTTATGTTATAAATGGTAATGAAAAGATTACAAAGTTATTATTTCTATGACTTATATGGAATATTCGTATCAAAAGAATACAAAAGTGTATTTTAACATATGAGATGTTAATCAATAAATATATTTTTCATAGAGAATATTTTGCTTCTAAATCACGAAATTATTGTTATTCTTTGTAATAATTTCAGTTTTAACATAAAGATCATTAGGAATATATTTAGAACTTCTATTATCATTTTAAGCGCCAATGCTTCTGATATATTTAGATTTCATTAGATCATTGTTTCAGAGTTCACTCAAAATTGAAGGCTAAGAATATATGCAAAAATATGGCGCCTATGCTAGAGCGATAAAAAATACCGAAAGTTCGCTATTATTTATTGGGTCAATATTTTCTGTTCTAGAAATGTGAAGATAAGCGGAATGAGATGCTAGTTTGTAAAAGTAAAGATAGACTTTAAATTTGGAATAGTGAATAAGTTTATGCGTGAATGCATACATAACAACAATACCTTGTTTGAATTTGTTTGAAACTGCACTTTATAAAAATTCGTATTAGTTTGACAATTTGAATCCAAGATAGCAGTAGTATCAATGAAACAAAAAAATGTGCGATAAAGAGAAATGTAGGAATTAAAATGTAGATATATTAAAGACTGTGCTATAAATATCACTGGATACCGTAATTATATAAATGATTTCTATTCAGTTTTCTGAAAATAAAGAACTAAATGAAGGAGACGTTAATGTTGACATTTATCAATCAGTTATAGGAATATAATATGACAACATTTCGCCCACATTTTTCTACCACATTCTATTCCAAAACACAAAGTTCAGCTCTAGACTACAGTAGAACATAAATAGTTTCATGCAGTGGGATATCGCATTCCGAAATATGTGGATAACGCTTGTTTACATAAAAGTGCAGACACGGCTATGAGTTTTCAAGTTCAATACCACTGCGTAGCACATTGGCCTTCTATTATAACCCCAGGCATACCAAATCTTTTGAGAGAATTTGATTGACAGAAAGTGAATTAAAGTTCATATTACACACACATACACACACACACACACACACACATATATATATGTATTAAGTCTATCATTAGTCTCGCGTTAAGAAAAGTAGGAAAATATCGTAGTGTCGTAAAAATAATTTTCAAGCCGATCACATGGATCATATAAACGTGAAATCTGAACACACATTGCAAACAAACAATGAGGAATTAATTCACCACGCAAGTATAAGAACACCATGCCCAGAACAAAAACAAAACAATGCGAACAAATTGACCATATAACAATTTGCGGAAGAGACAAATTGAAGGGAGACAAACATCTAAAAGATGACACCCAAGTGTAATGTTCCTTGATTCATTGAGGCATTGTTTGTATTCACATGAATTCTTGAGAATCTCCGGGAACTAAACGAGGCTCGGTTTTCCAAACTAGAGGCGAACACCTTTCTCCAGGTGATCTGCTTGAAAAATTGTTTAGCCAGGTGTGAAATACACCTAAGGGATATCAAATATTCGAAGAATTTACTGGTTTAATATTACTTATATCAATAACAATATTACTTCAGTGGGTAAATAAAATTAACATACCGTTTATAAATATATATAAATATAAATCCGAAATAGAAAAACAAAACAATAAAATGAACAATTATAAATTAAATTCAATTTAAATATGTTATACA